>NW_009944727.1:43107-50890 GCF_000696875.1 Nestor notabilis
CATGAGCTGCGAGCAGAGAGAGCATATTGGGGGAAAAAAATACACATATTGCAGTAACGGTGAATTGCAACTCCTTGGAAAAGGATGGATGACTGTATAATGGAGGGGGGGTGGGGAGATGTCATCGTGCAAATAACAGTTCCTTTGCTGTATATTTACAGCAAAAAGAGAGGGGGCTATATTAAACAGATACCTCAGATAAATACGTTTTGAAAGGTATCTTGAGTTCAGTAACCTTACATGGCCCAGACAGTTTCTTCGGAATTCTGCATTGCTGAGAAAGACAGCCTCCTTGGAGTCCATAAGAAGGCAATGTCAACAGGACCTACTGCAACATTACTGTATACTGGAATATTTCTGGAAACCCAGCATGTTCTGGGGATGTGACACGCTCTTCTGAAATACAGACCCCTCAGTGGCTTCAGTAACTCAGCCAGCAGTTACAAAACACAAGGAGCATCTAAACCTTTGAAGTATGATAAACAGGGAAGATGTTTGACCTCCAACTACCAGACGTTTTCCCCCGAACTCAAGAGAGTTTTCCCATAAGTTGGTTAAATACAATTTGAGCAAACCTATAGCTTCTGATGCCAACACTGCTTTTGGACTATGACTGGAGGTAATCTAGTATAATATAATCTAGCACTAGGATGTAATCTAGTGGGCTTTTTTGTGGTGTGGGGTTTTTTGTTTGGTTGGGTTTTGGGTTTAGTTTATGCCTCCATTTTATTTCTATACGTAATCCTGTAAACTGATTTGTTTCTCTTATTATTGTTGTTTCTCTGGTAGAAAGTTGTATGTTAGTCTAAAGCTTTTGGGAATGTGCATAGATAAACTAGGGTAATATCTGAATTTGTGAATTTTGAGATTGAGGTGTGATCCTTAACCCAAAGGTCTCTGTCTCCATCTGTTGGAATGAGAAGGGCATAGCCCCAATGGCTGCTTGTTTGGACTCATCACAATGAAATTAAATTGTAATCTTATTTTGCTGTGTCTCCTTCCACTACCTTCAGGCTAACCAACATTAGCAACAGCAGCAACTGTAGCAGCAGTGCCATGGGGGCAGAAAGTTTGTCTTCACTCAAAAATAACAATTATGGCAAGACCTCTTAAGGTGCTCAAATATAGATTCTGCTTCCTTAAAGACAGGCCAAAGTGCATAGAAGTACATGTGATATAAATTACTTAGGATCCAGTCCACAGCTCTTCAAAATCAAAGGGGTCACTCTTTGACCTCAGTATGATACAGACCTGAGCCTTAGAAACAGGATACGTTTCTATCCTACTTTAACCAAAGTTCATGCCATAGATCCTTACCAGGGGCTTAAGTGTGAAGAGGAGTGTGTAATCCCCCCCAGGAGCTCTGTTCAGAAGCAGGTTGTTAAGAATTTTCCCCTTGGAGACATTTTCCTCCCAGCTGCTAGAGCTTATTCACTGGAGAGTTCTCTATCTCTGCCTCTTCTGGGATGTGAGGAGCCACACCATGAACACTACAGGAGTTTACCAGGAATTGGGCAACTCTGCAATGCCTGCACTTCCTCTGTGGAGCAGTCCCACCTCTGACATTATGTGGTTGCTTCAGTAGGACAGGATGACATTGCATGCTGTGCTCGTATGAAAGGGAGTGTTCTGTGCCAGTCTCTTGGAACATTGTTCCGTGGTTTAGATAAAATGTATTTATAAATGTTAAAAGAATCTGTCACAGTATTTTTCTTCTCATATGACAAAAGGAGAATACTATTTATAAATGTTGGGACAGGTTCTTAAAGATTGTCCCAGTAGATTTGTTCAGTAGGAAAATTTCAGGCTAGTAAAGGTTTATGAAGCTACCTTGAAATCAGCTGTGGTGATCTATCACCTAAGGTCTAGGAATTTCAGTTCAGTAGGCTAAACCTGCTTTTGCTGAATGTTGTTCTCTTCTGTAAGAGAACCTGCTGCTGCGCAGCAGCAGATGTGCTGTGGCTGCTGCCTGGGCAAGTGGCCATTCCAGGCAGTAGCTTGCTCACTACTCTAGATCCTGGATTTTCTATCTTGCCCTGTAGGTACATAGCAGAGGAGTCCCAGGGGGATAGCACAGGAGCAGCAGCCTTTTCAGACTGCTTGGTCATTTCTTCCTGACTTCAAAGGATCTTCATCCCTTGGGATTCATCTTCCTTTAGAGTTGTTGCTATTCGGTTTTAATAGTAGAAATGAATCCTACTTGGATTGATGAGGATTTAGTATGCTTTTGTTTAGAGCTGCGGACTTGCCCCATGTCCCTTGTCATTCTCATCAGCATTTGAAGAGGTCAAGGCTCAGGGAACAAGGAATGTTGCTCTGATGATGCCCAGTACCTTATCTTGGACTTGCTAACTGTTGGGAACCATCTGTCATTTGAAATGGTGAATGTTTTCAGTACTGTCTTACCATACAAACCAAGAAATTAAAACGGCTGTGTAAGTGTTATTTAAGTATCTTACGCTATCTCAACTTGAGTTTAGAGTTCATCCAGCAGAATTTACCTGGGGACTGATTTGTTTTGGCTTTTCATGAATTGAAGAGTACATTTAGCTTTGGAGAGGACAATGTACCATTTCACAGGTATTTGGAACTCCCTAGTGTAATAGAATTTTAATGTAGTGCTCATTAGGTTAATTAGCCCTCTGCCTTTGCTTAAGCCACTCAGTGCATATAAGCTCATATCACTTCTAAGGGAACCTTTATTTTTGTTAGCAAGCTTACTATCAGGTGACTCAAGAGTAGCATGCCTACCTTATATACATTATGTTCAAATAAACCCATCAATTAAAACCTCAGTAAAGCCATCCCCCATTATCTGAGACACTGAACAGTCAGTTGCAGGGTTGTCAAAAGAAGCTTTGAGATGGCAGGTTTAAAAGAAAGATGACTCTCTCATGCTCTGCGTGCAACCAGACTAGTTGACACTGCCCCAGCTCTTCTTCAGAAGAGAGAATATTTTTTCTGGGCTGTCTCAGTGCTGGGTGGTATTTTTATTCCTCATATAGATTTCAAAACAAAACAAAGCAGTTGTTGCTTAGCTACCCCTCTGGAGTGATCGTCTCTCACCATTTTGCAACTCTCTAATCCCAATGTTGAATTTTTTGCTTGTTAGAATCTATTTTTACTGGCCGGTGTTATACACAGACACTTCTGGAACTTTTCATCTGCTGGAGCAGGATGGCTGTGTACTGCTGGCTTAAAACTAGAGAAAGGAGCCTGGTGGGGGGTCTGGGAAAGGTCCTGCATCAGGAACCCCACAGCGGCACAAAATCAGGTTTACTTTAGGTTCAGGGATAATAGTACTCTGATGAAATCCCCTGCTCGGGGTGAAAGGGTCTGTATTTCTTTGCCATTACCACATGGCTTTGTGTTTAGAATAGATTAATTCTGGATGGGGGTAAAGATCAGAAAGCAGAATATCTGACTCCCATTTTCTTCAAGACTTTTTGAATGAGAAGCTGTAAATCGGCGTTTTGGAGCCATGATACTGATTTCTGCAGGGCGCAGCAAAATGAAGCCAGCTCAACCTTTTATACAGTCAGAAGCAAACTGAAAATATCTCTAAATTAATTCTCTTGAAGGAAACAAGGCATGACTGATGCCCATAGCTTGTACCTTTACTCTTTTTGTGCAGCACTGCACTGGGGCATAAGGGAAGAAAAGAGATTTCTTTAATGAAGAATATCACTGCAGAGAAAAATCTCCATGTGGTTAAAGACTGTGGATTCTGTTTGCAGCAAAATGAGGAAAATACTTGACCCACAATGTTACATTTTGGTTAATCTGACCCTGAGGAAGAGCTCTCCAGGGCTTCTGCAAGCAGAGTTGGTCTGAGAATGTCCATGTATGCTTTGACCACTGAGCTGTATCTCTTTGCCTCCTCTCTCCTCCCTCTGTGCACTCCAAGCAGCAGTCAGCTATACTTGCAGAACTAGCCTGGTCTTCCTAAATACAGCCCATTTCCCTTGCTAGGTACATCTGACAGATCTTGGCACGTTTCTATCAAATCTGACAATGCTTAATTTACAGCCTTTAGCCACAATACCACTTTCTGGCATTGTTGGAGAAATCAGAGTCTGTTCCCATAAAGCTTGTTACTTGACAGCATTTATGTTGCATGACTAATATGGCAATGGCAGCAATTTGCAATTAGCTGTGTGTCTCTTTGTCTCCCTGCCATGTGCCCCAGAGGGTTATGTGTCTGTCTAAGGCCGCCCTGCTTCCCTTTACGATTTGCTTTCTCTATAATGTATTTTTTTGAGCTCACAGTGGGAACTGTGTGACTTGGATACCTAAGCAGCTGAATGAAAGCTGTGCACTTTAGAATATCAGTTTAGATCTGACTCTGCTGTAAAGTCACTGTCGTCTCCTGCCTCATTAGAGTAACATGTAATAAGCAAGTGGACTCAGAGCAGTTCCTAGAAGGCAGGTTACCCACCACTGTCCTGCTGGTTTTGTACTGGGAGCCTTAGTGGGGAGGGCCATGGCCAAATTATGTGAACATACATGGAGAAGAAAAGACCCACTTATCCATGGAGCTGGCACCTCCTGGGGACGGTTGGGGTATTTTACCAGAACTCTACCAGGGACCTGGTGCTGCCAGGCAGTGTTCTGTATTTGACAAAAAAGCCCAATGTCTGGAAATGCATGTGAGTACCCTGCTTCTCGCCACTGTATGGAAGGCATCAGTCTCATGGCCGCAGCGCATCCTCACCAGCACCCATAGGATTGTGACATTATCGAACCTGTTTGAAAAAATCCTGTTTGAAGGCCATCTAATAATCTATGTATAGTCAGATTCATTCTCTTTGACTCCACTTTCACACATCAAAAAAGACATGGCGAGGCTAGATGATCTGGTAACTGTCTGGAAAGAAGGATATTAAGAGGGTTCCAGGAACAAGGGACCCCACACCACTTCTGGAGGGAGAGGGATGAAGGTGGATGAACCAGCACCTCAGATTCCTGCCTGCCCCTTGCAGGAGCAGCACCAGCACATCTCCCTTCCCCCAGCTAAGGCTGAGATTTCAGTGAATCAAAGCTATAGAGCAGAACTGAGTCAGAGCCAAGGCAAGGCTCTGGCTCAAATCCACCAGCTAAAAATGAGCAAAGCTTTTGAGCCTGACTAAAATCTCTCAAAAAACAAACAAACAAACAAAACTCCTTCGCCAAATCCTTGTTGGTTTTTTCCTTCCTTTTGGTAAAACCATTCATTGTGTTTTCATGTGTTTTCCAGATTTTTCTCTTCTTTTTTCCCCTTCCTGATTATTTATATAGATGTATCCCTGTCCTTATGTATATTTTAGATGTTTTCAGCCAGTTGTGGAAAGTGTTCCTTTTTGTGGTGTTTTCATTGAGACAATCGGGGGCAAAGTTCTTGTGGCAGTGCCAGGTCTAATACCACAGGAAGAGCTGTGTCCGCTGGAAATACCACAGAGAGTACAAAACCCACAGTCTTTTCTAAAAACACAACATGGTTTTGAAAGCAAGTCAAATACTGCAAAGTCAGCTCAGATTATTATTTTGCCTCAAATTGTTTATTTGGCTTTGTTTTGTTTTTTAAATGGGTGCTGAGGAACATGGCTTACGTTAAATGTGGTTTTGCCACTGTGTCCTTCCAGTTATAAGTGCAGCCATAAAGTAATGGAAATGTCACAATTGCATCATTTATAGTCCTTTAGAGATACCCAGTTCAGTCGACAGCCAGGGAGCTGCTCTACCTTGAGGTTTTGTTGACACTGTGTCTTTTTGTCTTTGCAGTCTTTACTCTCCAGTGGCATTCAGGAATATAGCTATGGCCCTGAATTCTCCAGACTTGTATCTCTGCCTGAGTCCTGCTGAGATAAAGTGTGCTGTTTGGTGCACAAGTGCTTGCAGGATCAAGGATTCTAATCTGTAAAAGACGTATTATGAGTAAATAACTTCATGAGGAGGTGGTTGAGGAGTGAATCTCTGCCATTAAAATGAAGGCACTTCTACCCAGTCGTTGCCATCAAATGGGAATGTTTTTTTTTGTCTCTTTCACTGTGAGTAGTAGTTTAGGAAATGCTAATTTGATATTTTTATTAATTACTGCTAAGACCACAAACTATTGACTAAATTGTTTCTTCATAGAAGTCTGTATCACAAGAAGGAATTTTAAGAATTCCTTTTAATTTTAAAAATCTGGGAGAGGCAGGGAAGCAAGCGTTGGATGTTGAGGTTTGAAAATACCTCCTTGTGTTTATGGAACAGTGTTCTTCTGCAGGAAGAACAGCTAACTCAATGTATTAATAAGTAAGCAATTTCCCAGTGACAATGAGTTAATAGTGGTTGTTGTGCAAAGGATAACAGATGGCCCCTGGAGTCAATATATACTTCTGGGTCTCGACTAATGCTATAAACTGTAAGAATACTGCACTAGTGGGTTGTGAATGGTGCAAGCCCAGGAGTCTGTGTCTTCTCTTGGGACAATCCTTGTTACTGCAATATAAGCTCTGCAACTGTACGCTTTCACTCTGGCTTAGGGAGGTAACTTCAGCTACTTAGTCTTAGATGTCAATTTAAAGTTTTTATTGCTTTCACCGGTGCTAAAGTTTACTGTTCCTTAATTATATTGCATGTTAGTGCTGTTGTTTTTCATCTGTGCTTCAGGCTTTGTTGTGTGCAGGAACATTCTATTGGAGCTGCTCTGCACACTAAGAAGCCTCCTTTCATAGCAGGGAACATTTTTTAGTCTTATACCATGCTTTAAGGACCTGTTGTCCTTCCTTGTTAAAAAATGAAAAAGAAGGGCAATTTTTCTGTTTATTGTACACCACTTCAAAGGCGTTGTCTGCCTGCAGGGACAACTTGGTAGCCTTGTAGAAAGAGCCAAAGCCAGCGTATAAACACCATGGACGTCAGAAGACTCAGAGAAATCTGGGTGGAGCTCCTGGCTGGGATGTTTGTGCAGAGATAAAATCCTTTTTATCTCTATCTTTAACATGACTGCATGGTCCACTCAGGAATTCACAGTGCCAGTGGCTCTCTGGAGCTTGTGATGGATCCCTGGCTCTCCCCAAGAATTATCTTTTATGAACATGAAGTCATGTCTGCTGAATGGGGCAGTGTCCTCTTGTGGGAGCTGCATCTGAAATCACATGGATTTCTGAGGGCTCTTGCCATGATAGTGGCTGTTCTTGGGATCTGAGGTGACTTGAGGTCTGTCATGTCTCCTGAACTTCAGGTGAGCTCACTCATGGTGCGCATGTGAGGGACATCTGCAGCAAAGTGGGACAGGGCTGCTCTTTTCAGCCATCTCTGCTACTTTTGTACTTGCTTGTCTCTAAGTGAAAGGTCTTTTGTCTCCTTAGTATCATGTTAAAATGCTGTTTAGCTGCTATCTATTTTCTCAGTCCTTTCTTTTCAATAATAATGATCAGCAAGATGTGTGTGTACATGCAGATTCTTCCTAATTAGCTTATTCCTAATGCCCTGTTGATTCACTGTCATAATCCAGTTTTATGTGACCTCACAATCCTCTTGTGCCTCCTCCATCCAGGCGACACAACACAGTCAGCCCCAGACAAAAGCACACAGACAATTCTGTTTCTAAAAATGCCCTTATTACAGGTTTAAAGTTGACACATGTCAGCAATAAGCAAAGCCCTCATCTTTTCCCAGCCCGCAGTAAATGTGACTCTCCTCATTCAAGCCAGCTCAGTCCACCCCTCTGAGTCTGGAAAAACAGGCCTTGCAGGGAGCCCCAGAAGTCAGCAAAACAGGCGCTGCTGGACTGTCGTGGTTCAAACCCAGCCGGCAA
>NW_009944728.1:0-3092 GCF_000696875.1 Nestor notabilis
GAAGCCGCCTCTTCCCCGCCCCTTCCGGCGGCGCGCAGGCCGCGGGAGGCGCTGTTGGTGTGACCCGCAGCGGACATGTCGCGCGCCAGCCTGTGCAGGGCACCCGGCCCTGCTCGTGCACCGTGTCCCTTTACGGAGCAAGTGGTAGCGTTATAATATCTGTAAACGGCGGTAGAGAACACGTACAATTAGCTAACCGTAAGTTACAGACAAGAAATTGCTCACGAGTTTGCAAAGATGCCAAGAAAGCGAACGCGCAAAGCATGAGGCTGTCCAGAATGCGATTTTCCATAAATTCATTTGGTAACAAAAATCTGACGTAGAAAGTAGCATTTTCTTCCTCTGCTAAAAACTCAATACCCACCATTCCAGGGTGCTGCTACATTCCATTAAATAATTGAAACAGTTTCATTTAAGTCACTGAACCAGTCACTGCTATCCATTGAAAAATGTTTTGTCAAAAAGGCATTTAGGCAGCAGTCGTCCTGGATAAACCGAGATGTTAGATGAAAGAAAGTCATGTAGTTTTATCTAAAGATGCTGGTTAATCTGCACCCCACCACCACACAAAAAACAAATTCCTGCTTTTACTTTTGTTTAAAATTTTGCCAGCAAATTTTGTAAACAAATTTTGGCCCAGGGCAAACTGGGTCACTACTAAAATCTAATGTATCTGATGAGTGCATTTGTTGTCTTATAATAGATTTGCCAGACTAACTTCATCAGAGGCAAAGGCAGTAATAAAAAACACAGATTGTAAGACTGATTTTTGAGAGAACTTTCTTCTGTGTGAATATGTAATTTCTCCTCTTTATACAGATACTGCCATGGTCCTAAATGGTGTTGAGAACGACTTGTTTCATCTTCTAGAAGCCAGTTTTAACTTCAGCCTACAGAGATCTTTCAAATAGAAGTGTAGTTTTTTAGGCAAGAACCTGCTTTCCATTAAATTACTAACTGTGTACCTGTGTTGGTCAGCACACACTTGCAGGTGACAAATACCGAAATAAAACTTGTATTACAGCTTTTACAATTAGACATACATATTTACAAGGAAAACTATAGTAAGACAGGATTCTTAGAAACTGTTTCTTAGACTTTTTCAGAAATGAAAAAAAAAAAAGGAAAAAAAAGAAGACACAACACTTCCATAAGAACTCACACATGCATCAAAACCAAAAGTGACAAAAAGAAGTCATTCACAGTAATTTTCCAGCATAAGCTCCTCTGTAAACTGGACTGGTTCCCACCTGCTTCCTAACTCTTAAGCAATACATGTGGCAGACTGCAGGGAAGACTACTCTTGGGAAAGCCAGGAGACATGGGAGCTGGAGTCTTCATAACAGCGAGTTTCCAAGAATGGCTTGCAGCCAGAAACACTGACCTGCACAGTTCACTTCTTTTGTTTATACTGTTTGTTATCCCCGTACTGTCTTCTTATACCCTGTCTATAGTTTTTCTTCCCTACAAAGCCTGCAAAAGTTCTGTTACCTTCTCTTGAATATACCAGAAATACAGACTTAGTCATCTATAAACTAACAGCATGCTCCAGTCTGGGTATTTTCCAATTTGATATGATCGATATGGCTAAGACCACGAAGATCAGCACAAACCATATCCTATAAAAGGTTAGGTATAGCAGCGTATGTCCTGCCTGTCTTTTCCAAAGGGCTGTATTTTCTGCATCAGTTCAGTATCAACAGATGGATTTGCACAGTGGGGGGCGTGACAGGACGGCTTCTCTGAGAAGGTTCTAGAAGGTTCCGTGGCTGATGGAACCAGTGCCTGCCAGCTCCAAGACGGATCTGCAAAACTTTCCAGCAGGGAGTTGAATTAATGGCCCCACAAAAGTTTTGCCAGTAAAACATGACAAATAGCTTTGTGCAGAATTCTAAACACTACAGTTCATGAGAATTAATTTTTATACACACATCAACAGAGCAAACTTAAGAGATTAAAAGGACATAACCTAACCAAAATTGTTCACACAAGCACAAATGGTTGTAGCTAATCATACATACATTTAAACAATAAATAGAAAATATGAGACTAGAATTGGTTATAATGGTTATCTTTGAGATCAGTTTGTAACAGGAATTCAGTGACTTAACTGCCTCTTTCAGCAGGCAGGGTGCTCAGTAAATGAACATCAATGACACACCAGTAAATGTAAGAAAATTAGTAAATCCCTGTAGTTTGGTACTCTCAGCAAGCCAATAGTCTGAAAATGCAGGAGGGAATGTATGAGACAGTGAAAGAGGTATGGGTCACTACGAGAAAAAACAGCATCTTGGGAGTATGGTAGAGCTCAGAGAGTCTAAATTATGCAGTGGAAGTGCTTTTCTCTCCTTTGCTTACAGGAGCAACTGGCTAACAAGTTGCTCCAGTAAGCTGTACAAGTTAATTTCATAGACAAGGGCCTCTGTCCTTGCTGTGATTCCAACCAGCTTGAACTATGGTCATATTGGGCAGGAATTTGAGGGGTACGCTGCAGATTTGCCTAGCAATAACTTGACCCTAACTTATTCATACATCTCTAAGGAAAGAAGATAAATCACCTGTGAGGATTTAAAAGCAAACACGTTAACAAGCTAATCTGTTTTTATGAAATTATAAAGGTGGCAGTGTTCATCTTTGCATGTTTGCCATTACACTTCCCTTAGAAAAAACCAAGGGACTGCAGTTAGAAAGACATCAGCTTACATTAGGCTCCTGCTTAACATGAATTGCACATCACTTGCTTCGAGGAATTATTAGCAATTTTCATCTTAATTTTTCCCTGGCCTTATTGTTAACAGCAAATCTGTTGTTTACTTCTCTTTGGGAGAAAGAGGCAAAGAAAAGGAGAGAGGAAAATACCATCTGTGGTGTGGCTGGTACTCCAGAGAGCAGCTGAGCGCCCTCACTTCAGCTCTGGACATCCAGCTTCATCTCTCCACCTACTGGTCTTTCTCTGCTAAAAGAAACTTCCAGGCTGCCAGAGGTCTCATTTTTCTGTCGGGAGCCGTGCTAAACCACTTGTGCCGTTCCCCTGGCAGACACCAGCCCTCCCGCGGCCTAAGAACAGCCACCATAGCAGCACGCCCCACTCA
>NW_009944729.1:0-13120 GCF_000696875.1 Nestor notabilis
AAGTTGTCTTCCACACAATTGAGGAACCTCCTGGATTGCTTGTGCTGGGCCGTACCATCCCTCCAACAGACATCAGGATGGTTGAAGTCCCCCATGAGGACAAGGGCCTGTGAGAGTGAGGCTGCTTCTATCTGTCTGTAGAGTGCTTCAGAAGGGGTCAGATTAATTTCTTCACCACATATCGTTTCATGGCACGCAGACAGCACTAGCCATATTAACTCTTTTCTGAGGTCATGAAATAACCATCATAATCAAAATAATCACAAAAATCAACAAGCCTGGAATCTTCGGGTTTAGAAGAAGCATCTAGTGGTTTGCTTACTCTGGCCCTCTGCAGCTTAGAAAAATTTTTTAAAGATCTTAGAGCAGTTCCATTACTATTTTTTTTAAGGTTACTGAAGAAAATAATATGGATTTGAAGTGTTTTTACCATTATCAACGTATGCTTATCATCTACTAATATGTTAATCATTAGAAAAACATAATTGTGAATATAGAGACAAACAAATTAAGCTAACATATTTTTAACTTTTCTTTTGAAGCAGCTGCCAGCCTAGACTCAGGACAATCTTTTGAAGATTTCCCATTCTTAATTATATTCCTGTCGAGTTTTACGAAGAAATGCCCTACCTTTTCCCAGAGAATGTGTTTAGGGACTACAATTAAAGTGAAAAATATGTAGGTAAGGGTCTCCCACATTTCACCAATCTATTTGGTGGCAAAGCTTGCCTTTGGGGATGTTCTAACTTACAATAAGGACCGTGCCACTTGAACATAAGCCTGAAGAATGACAAGCATTTTTTTCTCCCTTGTCCCCGGATTCCTATCAGTGTTTTTCAAACATATCGAGGGCAGCATGATATCATACAAGGGTATAAGGTCTTAAGTGCATATAGTATACTGCTTCTAATAAAGTGCTATGAGAAGTGATAGTTCCATGTAAACTACCCCACAATTTCAAAGATTTGACCTTTAAGCAGGAACTGTAGTTATTTGACAAAGTAGAAGATAAAGATATTGGTATTTGCCTTATGTAGATGGAAGCTTGCTTCCAAAAAAAAAAAAAAAAAAAAGGTTTTAATTCAGTTGTAGTTGACATTTGAACCAATCATTATCCATTTTACTGTTAACACTTTAGATTAATGTAATTGGATGTTTGCTTAACTAATATCTCAAGGCCACACGCTTAAGGTGAAGAATGTAGCACTCAATTATTCTCAATAGAAGAAGCAGGGCTCATTCACCTCTGACAGAATGAACACAATTTCTAAGGGAAAGATGCTGAGAAAATTAACATCTTAGAGGCATCTAAATCTACAGGCCCTATAACAGAAGACCTAATCCCATTTACCAGCTAACCTTCAGTCTGCAGTTCTTGATGTGACGTCTGGGAAGCACTGCATTGTTGCTTCAGGGATTAATCATCCTTTTCCCAGCAATAACTTGGTCAACTCCACTTGAAAAGGTGCTGAATAATGAAGAAGATCACACCAAGACATTCAGCAAAGCTGGAGAGAGAAAAATATAAGGTCAAAATGACTATCACATTTACAGAATGTTAATCTAAACAAGCAACTAATTTAAAAATTTAGAACCAGAGAAGTGCAAGAAAGAAACCTCTTTCTTCCCTGTTCTCCCAGGACACAACAGCTAGTACAGGAGAAAGGGAAGGGCTAGGTCACTGCCTCATTCCCTTTGGGCCATTATTCTAATTGCTTGAGAGAGCACATAGGAGAAGGCAGCAGTAGGCAAGGCTAACTCTGGATACCTGGACAGGTCCAGAGTCAGCCAGTTTGGGAAAACCAGAACAGTTTTTCCTCACTACTGCTAATTCAGCACTAGACTGAACTCCTGGCAATGGTTCAACCAGTGAACTATGCAGTTACATCAACTATCAGCTGCTGTATAAGCTGCCTTCTAGATTCCCTCTGAGAAAATGATTTTTTTATCCTCATCCAAAAACATTAAAGGAGTAGGAATTATCATGATGAGGTAACTCTATGCAGAAATTGCCTTAAGGCAACAATTTTCATAGCGTTTCTTGGGTGGGTAAAACTGCCAGCTTGAATTAGTAGGGTTTGTGTCCATATGAATTTATGTAGTTTCATAGAAATCTATAGTTTTAGCAATTACAGTGATAAGAGCCTGAAGCCACACAAGGCTTTCCCTTGTGCCTCAGACTTCAAGCTGAATATTTCGTTTATGTAGATGGAAATTGCTATGAAAAGTACTGTTATGAGACTAGAAATAAAATCACCTTTAATATTGTTTTATAAATAATATTGCAAGAAGGAGTTTATGGCACACCCTCATTCTGAATTAATTTTGTCACCAGAGCAATGATAAATACAGCTAGCTGGCTAGCTTTGTGTTGTACTTCATAATCAAGCCAAAAGATACTCCATATCCTTACTTACATAAAGAACTTGATCAAGATAAATTCTAGGTGCTACCTTTCATTTTTAGTGTTCCCCCCTAGGCCAGTTGTGCATTCTACAGTCTTATTAAGGATAATGTAATAAAATGTTGCTTTTGACCAAAAAACAGACCTTTGCAACTCACACTCCCTGCATCTCAAGATAGTTTCACCAGATGATAAACTGTAATTGCAATAAATTTCTGCATCTAATCAATGTAGCTACATTAATTTATATCTATAGTAAATTGTACAATTTACTGAGAATAACTACACCTATTTAGGGAAAAGAAAGGTTTTTAGCATTAGGAGTACAAAATTAATTTTGCAGGTAGAGCTGCACGAATAGCTGATTGTGCTGATCTGTCTGCTGCACAAAAACACAGTGAAAAATATTAGTATTTAAGGCAGATAAAAAATTAAAAAATTTATTTACTTACAGAAATGGCATTATCTTTATCCCCTCAAAACATGATTCTCAGTCAAAGTAAACATTCTTCATTGCAGCTAAAAAAGAAAAAATAAAAATAAGGTTTTTTATTTTGTTTGTATTTTGGGTTTTCTCTCACACACCCCCTGTTCTCTGCCTCCTTCCCACCCTTCTCCTCTCACTCCTCACCACAGACTGTTCACTAAACCTGGCCAGAACTCAAGGGATGAGCTTTGTCCCAGACCAAAAGGCTGCAAAGCAAGTAAAACAAATCAAGTGCACAGTCTTCATCCTTTTTTAGGCTGAGCACTGTTATGCTACTCCATCATCATTGTCATTAATACTGCTACATAAAATTGTACAGTCAGAGCAGCTCACCCTTCCTATAAAGGAAGCTTTCTGAAAAGTTATTGTCATATCAGAGCACAAAATCCACAGCCAGGAGGAGAATGAAGAAGGCCTGTATATAGTGTATATATGACAATGCAAAACCCAAAAGACAAAGGACTCAGGAAGAAAAAGGGGGGGGGGGGGGGTAAGAGATAATTTGCTCATAAAATAAGACTAGGGAAGTAAAACTGTAGATGAACATTTCTTTATGAAATTATGCCATGTGTATTCTGTCTCAAATTTAGCCAGTTTGCAACTCCCTCTTGTTTTTGTTGGGGCTTTTTTCCACCAGCTCTCAATCCTTCTTCTCTCTCCCCAAGCCACATTTGAGTATGTAACAATTGAAGTGCTCTGCGTACAAGAGTTTAATATAGCCGTTAATGTTTGTTGCATGCTAGGAATACAACAAGGTCAAACACAGATGGCTACTTTTGCCTGTTCTGCAATGAAACATTCATCTTGCTGTGTGTATGTTTAAAGCACAAGATTAAGGGCAGTGCAGAAATCACACCCCAGCAAAAAATGTTCTGTATGTCTTAGCACTTTGACTTGTAAAACATAAACCAGAATTTGCAGGGGTTTCACTGTAGTGCTGACTTCTGAAGTGTAATGTAAGACTTGCTATCCAGTTAGTTAGAAAACTCAGGCTCCTCTTGTGTTTTGCCTATCCCATCCACTTGACCCTTCAAAAAAAGTAGCACCTGTGGTTCCCTGCACATCTTATCTTTCTTTCAAATTGTAGAAGACAAGTTTGGGGAGAACTGTGTACCTTTGCATCATAAGAATTATCAGAAATTAACCACAGCTCTAAGTCAGGTCAAACAATACAGAAGACAAAGCAAAAGAGACTTTTCTTGCCATTTGTTTTTACTCTATTGTTTTACAGCTGTGACATTAACACCACTGACGCTTTGAACCATTAAAGGTTGTGGGTTGTTAATTGTTTTGTTTTGTTTGTTTTTTTTCCTGTAATCATTCTCTCTCTCAATCCTTCTGGGCACACAACATATTTGTTTTCTCTATTTAGGTTAACCAAATATGTCTTCAGTCATCTTTACTCATCCTCATTACTGCACATTGCACTGAGAGCTTATTGCCTTGTGAATCTCTTCCACAAATCACCAACAAGAGAATTTCCTGTCAGGATTCTTGTAAGTTCCTTGCAAAATTTCTAAATTTTGAGCAGAAACAAAAAGAATTTGTTTTACTTTCTATGAACTTTTTCAATTCCATTAGATTTTCACAAAATGCTCCTGATAAGGATCAAACTGCTTCAGGAAGATAAATACTATAATCTACTTATTAAAACATTAGAAACTCACCCATAGAGAAGTGAAGGAGTACTGTGAATAGCAGAAGTGTAAAGTTCATCTGGGTGTACTTCACCTATATTTTAATTATTCTTCTATACTTAAAATTGTTATCAAGTTTTTCAATACTGCATACTGGTATCTAATGTTATTTGTTTGCCATTCTGTGTCTCTGAGTAATGGTGTTTTAATAGCACAGTGCTACTGTGCATTTGGTGAAAACTGCAGGCAGCATTTTTTTGAAGAAATGGAGTACATGCACATTTACATTTTTCTCCATATCACAGTATGAAAGCAGTCCAGCAGACACCCAGATCCGAACCATCAAAAACTTCCATGCATTTCTAGACATGCTGTTTTGAAAAACAATTATACACTCTGATACTGAGAATGGTTGAAATGAGTTTCCTCAGGAATCTTAGGTGAATACTTTTATAATTAATTCAATGCATCTTAGAAAAACAATCAAACCACAGGTGAACAAAAACCCCACAGCTCTCTCTTTGTAAAGATATACTCAGTCCCTATGCAAATGTTCTAAAGGTATTTGACTTTTTCTCTTTAATTTAGCTTTCTCTTCTATACTGATAGTTGAGAAAAGCAGTTTCAGCCTCTCCCACTGTGTCAGGATTTGGACCTCTGATTTAAATGGATAAGCATCATCCTCAGCTTAGCCCCTCCAAACATGATGTGGGTGAAATGCATGGCTAGCTAGGATCTTAGAGCATGCTTTAATTACTGAGCTGATCACCTAGCCAAATTCTTTACTCAGAATCATTGTTTCTTTCTTCAAGTCATCAAAACCCCCTTCTTTAGACTAAATTGTGCTTATCCCCCAAATAGGCCTGATAAAAATCTCTCCCAGCCTTATTTTCAATAAATGACACCATTGCACAAATAATCCTTTCTCAATTTGCCTAGTAATTCCAAAATTACATACCAGCAGAATACTGGGCCTAGGATCTACGTCCTCTCTGTGAATTGGCTAATGACACTGGTGAGACACTAAACTAATCCCTACAGTGTAGTAGGTGCTTGCCTCCATAAAGTCTTTTCTGCTCCGTAAGGTATGATGTGATTCTGCACAGCCCTTAGTATACATTGTCCTGAAGTGACACTGTTGAGCCATTTGTGCTCAGCAAGAAGAATTAATCTAAATGACTGTTATTAAATGTACAAGGTTGTTTCATGACAGCAGCAGTTTCACTCCACATGAAAACAGCTCTCAACAACAGAAATAAAAATAGAAGGAATGGGGACTACAAATGGGGTGAAAAACAGCTTAGATCCTTTTCCTTTTAGCTATGTAAAGCCAAATTATCCTAGCACAATAAAAATATATCATTTACAAGAAGCATGCAGCTTCAGAATTACATTACGCCTGTAGACTAATTTAATATCATAATTAAGACTACAGCTTCTCACTTCTTTTTTCATGTAATGTCAGTTTATATAACAAAATGAAATAAACTCTCTTTTATTTAGAAATGACAGTTATCAGTCTTTACCTTTGTTTTCTCATACAAAATGCAATGTTATACAATCCCATGTAATAAATGCTCTAGTTTAGTCCTACCAAGAGGACAATTGTTTTGCTTGGCACTGTACAGGATTTGTGTAGGCAGGAATTCACTTCTACATGTTCTCCTCACTCTGATCATTAAAAAATGCCCTATTAAATATTTGCAGCCTGCATTTGTTTCTTGCCAGGAATTCAGTTCCCTTTTTTTTCTTGTCAGTCATCACATAAACATAATCCTGCCAGCAACCAGGCATCCAAAAATTTGTTGTTCTAGAATGAAGTTTCCTTAAATTAACTTTATAGAACTGCACCTGGAATCTACACTTTGCCAGGAATACACTATCTGTATTCATTCAGAAGAAAATACAAACTGTATAAAGGAAGTTTCTCTTAGCACTGTTCTGGTCATGCAACTAGAGACTGTCTTTGTAAGATTTATCTTAATAAAAAATTATTTATAATAAGAAAAAACCTTACCATTGCCCAAGCAAAATACAGTAAATCTAAAGTATAAAACATGTATGTTCTTGTTCTGCAGTGTACACTGTACTTGTGCTTCAGCTTATTTTCTGTGGTACTAGAGTCAGAATCCAGTGAGCAGTATAGCTTAGCCTTTCCCAGCATCCATTTCCCTTGATTTGTCCTAGCAGGAAAATCAGCACTGTAAAAGAAAAAAAATAAGTGTGTGCCATTCCAAGGCTAGAGTTATCAACATAGTTTGTTACTAAATAATATGGATAGTATGTTCAAGCATGCCACAGAAGGAAGACTTCTGAGGAAAGTACAGGTTTTTGTGTTTTTTTAAATGAAGAAACTCCGTTTTTCTAGAGGGTATGAAGGACCCAACTATAGAATAAGCATCCAAGAATAAAACTACAAGAAGAAAAAAGGTCAATGTTACAAAAACTGAGTAACACCAGTTAAGCAAATGTTACTCAATCTGATTGATCATGTGTGACTGTGGTCAAAGATTGTCTTGTAACACCGTAGAAAAGTCTTGCTCCACAGAATAGACTGAAGTATACTATGTAAATGACAATAAAAGGTCATATGGTTACAAATTTCTAATACCAAAAAACCAGTAACACACTGTTAGACAAGAGATGGAAAACACATATTTTTGGAATACTTTTGCTGCAGGTAGTTGTGTCTAATGATTTAATATCTTTCAATTATTCCTGGCAGGGATTTTTTTTTTTTTTTAGAGGACTGCTTACAGTTCTTACAGTACGAATCAAAGCTGTACTTCATATAACAGATTTACAAAATCAATACACATTTGTATTCTGTATTTATTTACACAAAATCACAGAACCATTTAGAGTGGAAGGGACTTCTTGAGGTGATCTAGTTAAATCCTGCTGCTCAAGCAAGGTCAGCTACAGTAGGTTGTCCAGGTTTGTGTCCAGTTGGGTTTTGGGTATCTTGATATATATATATACATGACTTCACGACCACTCGGGGCAGTATAATCCAGTGATACCTGCCACTTTTTGACCTATGTCTGATACCCAGCGATGTACATCTTGTTTTCTCACTGCTTTTCCAGACTCAAAGTACCTAACAATCTTCATTTAACTTTATTCCACTTCAATATCCACAAAAACGTAATGCTTGTACCATCAACAAAATATCACTAACAGACTTGTAGTCTACATTGTTTTATATATGATTCAAAAAATTCTCACACAGTTTGAAAACAATCTAGTCACACCACGAACAAGTTGTGGCTGAACTGTATATATATATTTTTTACAGTATTTCCTACTGCATTATTTGTAAAAATGAACAGAAAAAGGAGGAGAGGGAGCAACCATTGCATCTTTAATTGTGCTTATGCCAATTTTGTATTTTTCTTGTAGATCAGGACAAGCTCTGTCCATTACTGAAATTTTCCACATAGAGCATTCTTGAAGAGAAGTTGCTCCTGAGGGTATGCAGTTTGTGAAAGCTATCCCTGCATAGTAAATTCCCTCTTTATCTAATTCTCTATAAAGTGTATTTTTCTCCTCTGATGCTTTGTTTCTTCTGTTAAACAAGATATTTCTCTTTTTTACTTACTATGATTTATTACTTTTCATTTGTATTATTGTTAGAGATTCTGTAGAGGAATAGAACAATGAAATCAAAAGAGGCTGATGTACTATTCTCTGCTGCAGGCATCTGTATAATTGTTATCTTTAAACAAGTGCAACCATTTCAAATGTCTAAGCTAGTCATTCTGAATGCTACAGCTGCTGTTCTGTCAGGTAATTGTTATGGCATGGTATAAAGGCTCTCTGTGTTCTCATCAAGGTATTATATGTGATTTTCCATTTAATCTGAGCTTCCTTTTGTTTAAATTTGAATTCTTGCCTACTGAAAACACAGGAGTAAAGGGGAACAATACTGCACAGCTTTGCCAATCTTCCATAGTCATAAAGAAAAAAGGAAAAGAGGCAGGAAGAGGATAATATGCTGACATGCAACCTAAGTCCCATGATTCTCTTCTGCCTTCTGAAGAACACAAAAACAAGATTAAGAGGCAAAGCTTCTAGTATAAAGCAAAGCTATTACAAACTAGTCCATTCTTTGTAAAGCACAGAAGGAGGAAATTACACAAGCAATTTTTTCAGTAATTTACTATTAAAGGCATGTCTTCCAGTGTAATTATGGCCAGTGACATTCTTTTTCATTAGGTAGTCTTTTTCAAAACAAGATAACATGCTTATCTTGTGCCCTGTAAGGGGATCAAATAAAGGTTTAAACTGGTGTAAAGACTATAACCTTTGATAAGCTACTTAGAAAGAGAGAGCTGGTGTTGCAGAGCCTTATATTAACAACTAAGCTCTCCAGCTGTTCCATCCAGTCATTTTTCACACTATTTTCTCATAGCTGATAGAGCAAGATTCCTTGAATTCTTTTAACTACAGCACTAAACTCACACTAGTCCTTTCATTCACATGCCTTCATTTGTTTCTGGGTCTCTGATTTCTCTCTCCTCTCCCTTGGTCTACAAAGACAACTGGTAAAAAAGATGCTGTGTCTCTGATTATTTTCTGTTTTGGTTTTTTTTTTTCCTGCAGTCTCCAATTCTAGCTAGGATTTTTTTACAAATATAGTCCTGTGGGTTAAAAAGTGAAAGGAGGCTGCTTTTATAGATTTTACTAGCTTGTTTTTAATTACTACACAGGTTGCTAGCACTGTTAATATACTAAAAAAAATTTTTAAAAGAGCAAAGTGTTTTGAAGTTATGATGGATGAGTTGTGGATCACAACCAAAACATATGGTTTTCTAACAGGATTCTGGACATGCCATGAGGCATTTCTGCTGGTTCCTACTTGGAAATGTTAATAAATGATAAGAGGGGAAGGATTTGAACTGATTAATGTTCATTCCACCATTAAAGCACAAGGATTATGAAAATGTTGACCAACTTAACTTAAAAATAATTTACAGTTATATATACTATAAATGTTAACCCACTACAGAATTCAGTTCTCTTTAGTTATACCTCAACTGTGATTTCTTATTTTTCATTTTTGCCAGAAAGCTGCAAGGTGAAGTTCACCAAAGAAACTAACATCATAGTACTGAAATGTGAAGAGTTCATTTTTAGAAACGTAATTGTAAGTTCCTTAAACATGCACAGTACATGCTGAGGCAAAAGCTCTTATCATAATGTTTTAGAAAATCTCATCACCAAGGACACATAATAATGAAGGAACCCAGGGTCAGATCCAGCTGACAGTACTGACAGAGTAAATATAGTATTTATCTATCTGTTTAAATACCTGGAGCTGCTATGCATTACACCTTCGTATTCCACAGCAGAATCTAGCACTTTAATATGCCATAAGCCTGGGTTCTGTTTGTTTTGAACTTCATTGTACTTTTCCACTTATGAAGAGCTATTATTCATCCTGCATTTAAAACTGAACCAGCCTTGACTCCTAAAGCCTAAATAGAATATTTCTCTAACTTTGAAGAAGCCACCATCTTCTCACTCTGTGAAATTACAGAGTACAAATTATTGTTAGTGTTGATGTCCTTGGGAAGATAATTATCTTCCATCATGATTCATTTTTTTTTCAAAGAAATTAATCTGTCATGCTCAATACTATGAAATAAAGTGTAAATAGTTCAATGAAGAAGGAATATAAAATACTCTTTGGTCCTTGTTTGTTTTAGTCGTATATGGAAGCATGCTGTGCACTGCTAATTAGTAAATTAAGACTTCAAAAGCAAATACGAACTGAACTTGTCTCTGCCATTTGATGACATAAGGAATCTCTTGATGAAAGAAGTATACTATTGTCAATATGGGGGGGGAGTGTATTTTATTCAGAGTATACTTCCTATATGTTTGCAAAGTCAAAGTTTAATTGATATTTTTTTGTAAAAGCACACTTTAAAGATTGGTCAAAGTTCAGAAAAAATTCTACTAGAAATCCTAGAAATCTATTATTTAGATTTCTCCAAAACTACTGTGGCCCCCTCTCCCTTTTTTCTTTTTTTTTTTTTTAACATTGGTACTATACAGCTATAAAAATAATTATTACCTTGTCTTTCTGAATTTAGAGTGAAAATATGTATCTTTGATGTGATAGATTAGTGTCCTTTTCTGGTACCACAAAGCTTCCCTGCATGAGAGACACAGGGCACAGTACAGAATTGCCTCTGCAATGTAACTAGTAGAATTTTCCCAGCCAGAAATTCAGCATGAAAACGAAAATGTCCTCCTATACAGACACATCCACATACACATAAACTCACACACTCTCCTCCACCAAAAACTAGATAGCAAATTGGGTACATCACCATTAATTACTTCATGTGGCTGTAAAGTTAGAATATCCCCCTGTAAATATTTTGTTAGTTTTATGCTCTTCATATAGCTAACATTCTCAATATGTTCTCAAATAATATTCTCAAATAGAGAATTTTTCATTCCCTTCTCTGCACTAAACACTATCAAAACTACTTTTTTTTGAAAATATTTCTACTAAAAATACTGCTTTTTTTGATTATTACCCTAGTTCTGTTCATACCACATACATAATTTTTTTTCTTTCATAGTTTCACAGTGTCTGATAGAAGACTCTCTAGTGTCTTCCACTACTACTTTTTCTTGTCTTATAAAAAGGTAAAATGAAAAGCTGACAAATGTACAAATCTTCAGTTCTCCACTGTTCTCATTACATTTCTCTTCTGTCATTTCCCAGGAAGAAAAGCACTGGGGCCAATGAGGCTTTGATGCTTCTTGAGGGAGGCATGGGAAAGAGAACTTGATCCTTTAAAAGACTTACTTAATCATTCATGTTAACTAGAATAGGTGGTTTTCTGGCTGACTGGTGAAACAGAAAATGTATGGTTTATATGTGCAGTTAAGAAAAGGGACACATGGGCCTTGCGGACTCATTATGGGAACAAATTTTTTTTCAAAAAGGTTTAGGAATAAGTTTTCTAAGAGAAGAACATTGTGCTTTCCCTAGATAAGTGACAGTAAAATAGGAAATTAAGGTATTTTTTAAAAGCCAGAAGTCCCTGTCAAGCAAAGGGCTTTTTCCTTAGAAAATACAAGGGCAAGATCCAATGCTACAGCTTACAAATGTAACTGAAGGTAAAGAAAGCCCTGTACCAGCTTCAGACATTGCAAGTTATCTCTTTATTGCAGCTAGCTAGGGAAGGACTGCCCTACTGCCAATGCAAGATTAGACTAATGTATTATCTGAAGGTTCAGGCTTCCTACTTATGGAAATTTACAACTCTGTGGCATCTTAGTGGTAACTCGTACACACCACTCACATTCTCAAAATTAGGGGAATAGCCACCATCAAAGAGGCTCTTTCCAGTGGCAGACAGCAATGGTACACATCCCAGAAGTGGTGTTTGAGGAAACCTCTGAGAGAAAGAGTAAGAAGTAGTATATGATTTTCTGACAGAAGGAAAAGCAGAGGAATGGAAGCAAATATGAAGTTCAACTTCAGGCTGGAAGAGCAAGCGAAGAGCAAACAGGGTATGTGTAAAGCCCATCACCTAGCAGACACCAGGAGGAAAAGGGACGTTACCCAGTAAGAGCAAATTGGCTGTGCTGGGGAGCAGCAAGAGCAGGGATGCTCAAAAAGGGAGGGTAAGGCCATCATAGGCAGGGTGCAGCTCTAGAACACCGAAGCACAGCTGGTCTAGGGATGGTGACAGGACCTGTGACAGTCCCAGGTGGCGTGAGAGGATAAGTCAGAGCCAGCCAGGGTCCATCCAGCAGGAGAGAGACCAGCAGAGAAAGCTACTCACAGTGTGAGTTCAAGACCCATGTAGGAGACAGGGTTGGAAACAGGTGCCGGCGCTGCTAAAACTGAACTTGCTGATACTGAACTGTACCTAAAGATGCTGCTGTGATTCATCTGACACCATCCTTCATACAGGCTCCAAGCCAGATCCATAACTGTCACTGACTGTCTTTGGAGTACAAAAATTTAAAAATGCACCAGAATATAGCTTTCATGGGACCTAACTTCCTTCCAGTCTCAAAAAGAAAAATAAAGAAATTACTACCTTTTATATGTATATATATGCTCACACATTTGATTTCCAAATATGCAAAGTTTTTGCATTTTAACATGTATAGCTACCTAACAGGACCCTGTTATTCTTGTTCTATCTTGTTATTCAGGCTCTGGACTTTTCAGGGCAGTCTGGCTTACTTGATATTATTTACGAAGTGACCAGCAAACCCAAAATTCTCATTAGTTCAGCCAAGCGTAACAGTTCTCTAAAAAATAATACATCATAATAATGGATGCCAGTATATTTCATTCTGTGCATATGCGACACTCTCCATCACGTGAAGGGATGCACACAAACATGCATTTCAAGCATTATGTGACATAAAATACACTGCGTTTGGAATGGCATCACTGTATCATCACAAACTGCATACTGCCATATCAGAATTGAGAACTTGAGAATTTCTGGGAAGAACTGTCAGGGCAAAATCAGTAGAAAATGCACAAAGAATGGAGACAAAGCATTACTTGATATACCTGTGTCCTGGGTTCAGCTATAGCAGTCA
>NW_009944730.1:0-3390 GCF_000696875.1 Nestor notabilis
GACTGCCATGACCTCTCAAATATGATGGAGATCCAGAGAAGACTCTAGATGCAGATCAATACTGATTTCAATCATATCTTACTTGCTGTAGCTAGGCTGTTTTTCCTTTTAAGAATTTTTTTTTAAGTATTGTGATGACAATTATCAACCTGAAAAGAATCCTGTTTTCTTAAAAGTTTTTCCTCAAATAAAAGTGTATTTATTTGTAAAAGTGACCTTTAAATGACAACACTTCAAAGTGTTCAACAATAGTGGAAACTTTGTTTCCACAATGAATGACAAAACATGGATTATGGATTGGGATAAGTTCATGAAATTTATGAGCTGAACAAATCTTTCACATATGAAAAGAGATATAGGAGGATGTCTGGGCGTAGGAGAGCAGCTTAAAACACCATCTTCTCATCTAGGGTGCAAGTCTGTACCATTAAATTTACTATGCAAGATTACCCCAGTATGGACATGTACAGAAACTGTAACACACAGTCTTTCCATGCCCTCAGTTTGAATCAGAGTGGAGTCCTTCTGCCTATGTAAATATTCATGGGTAGTTATATGGGATAGCCTTTTCAAGATTAAAAAAAAAAACAAAACTGAAAACTCCATCAGTGTATTCCTACTGCTGACTACTATCCACTGTTTTATTTTAGCCCACTAGATGGGCCAAAAATGGCTAATCATGATACAAGTGGTGTTGCTAGAATTTCCCAAAGTACTGGGAAATTTAGCCTTTCCACAGATTCCTTGGAAGTAACTTCTCATAGGGTTAGGCCTTCATGTCCTTTGTTTCACACATTGAGCAGCGTAACATCACTCTAACGTGAGACTAAGTTCCTGGTTGCATCACTACTGCTCATGAAAACCACTTGCAGCAACCCCCCCCAAAAAATTAAACTCCTCTAGAAAATCCAATTTGATAGTGCTTATTGAGCCAAGAGAATTTTGCAGCAACTAGAAGGCCTGAAACAAGTCAGCATGTATTAGCCAACTGGACCTGTATTTAAGATCCATAGCTAGAAAGCTAAAAAATTATCTCCTAAAAGCCTATATAGGCAGCCATTTCTTAAAACTTCCAGAACCCTATCCCTGGAGACATTAAAGGCCAGGCTGGATGTGGTTCTGAGCAGCCTGATCTAGTTGAAGATGTCCCTGTTCATTTCAGGGGGGTTGCAACTAGATGACCTTTGAAGTCCCTTCCAACCCAAACTATTCTATGATTCTATGATTCTAAGTCCCAGACCTCCCCTTCTAGTTACCGCAATCATTCCATGTCTGCAACTTTCCTAATTACCAGATTTCTGACTGGTAACAGATTTCTTCATGTCATGGTGAGACATTTTTGCTCCTATGCAAACATTCCTTTAAGTCATAAATAAGAAAACTTATTTCAGTTTCTGGCATGACAGACAAAAAAACTCCTTTCAATTGAGGCAAACAAATAAAAGCCACATTGGTAAACCAAGTCAACTATGCTTTAATGAAAATACAGAACTTGTAATGTCATGTCTTATGCAGCATCTAAAAGGAAATTTTCGCTTCTCAGTGAAATAAAGTGTTTCAAGAGAATTAAACCCAATATTATTATTGCAAAAATCCCAAGACACCGTGATAGCTTCTTAGTGAACTACTTTAAAAATTTCATTTTGTTATAACTCACCTTATGATTTCTTCTCCTTGCTTAAAGAAGAACAGGTTTTAAAGTATATAATTTTTTTTACAGCATGGATATTAATTTGATCAGGTTGGAATTTTTGTGTCTCTGAATACTATGGCAAGAAAAAAGTAGTTAATTTTTTTTATTGCTTCTAGAATAGGAAGTCTTATCTTTAATAAAAGCTTTCTAAACAATATATAAGTGATCAGACTATGTTTATCACTACTGACAATTTAATTGCCTTTGTGTTATTTAAACAAAATCATTCACTATTTCTCTTTGTTGTCTGATACTATTATATGTTGTATTCCAAATAACATTTGTAACTTGCATGGAAAGTTCTGTAAAAGAGATAGTGAAAATCAAAATAAAAAAATTAGTGCATATCCAGCACATTATTGACAAGCATAACTACAGATGAACAATAAAGAAATTGATTTCTGACAACAGTATTCACTTACATGAACTTCTGCACTAATTCCTACATCAATAGGGTTTTTCTCAGTATCGTGGGCTACCGTTACAAGTTTCTTTTAGATAGATCCACGCACTTTAACATTATGAATCAATTTCAAAGAAGTCACACAATGGATTATTTAAGCAAAAAAACCAGCTCCAAATAATGGACATTCATTGTAGACAAAACATTTTAGAACAAACCACGAGTTTATAGGAAATTTTCATCAATAAAAATTTCATAGTTTGAAGACAAAGGTTTGGGTTCAAATTGGACATTGTCCTACTGCAGAATAGCCAATGGAAATTAAGGGAATTACGAACACTTTCTGCACTATGTCAAAATTCAGTTTCCTGCTCCAGTGATTGATTATATAATTGTAAAAAGTAGAATCATGTTGTGTGTAACCCTGTAATTCAGTAGTAGAGAAGAGAAGTATTAGAGACCTACTACTGCCCCACTGACTACTACCCCCTTCTAGTGTTCCATGTGGGGGCTACTGATATAGATACCAGTAGCCTGGAGAGCATGAAGAAGGACTACAGAGCCCTGGGAGAGATGGTTAGGGGCTCTGGAGATCAGATAGTTTTTCATCAATTCTCCAGGATAAAGGGGAAGACCTTAAAGCTAGACACATTTGGCAGATTAATAAATGGTTAAAACAATGGTGTCGTAGTCAGGGGTTTGGGTATTTAGAACATGGGATCGGATTTGGGAGGCCAGGTCTACTGGAGGCTGGTGGAGTTGGCCTAACAAAGAAGGGGAAGAGCTGTTTTGGTAGGAGGCTTGCCAGGCTGCTCAAGAAAGCTTTAAACTAGATATGTTGGGGGAGGGGGGTATCGATCCATCCCAACACTCCCAGTTGTTTGCCAGCACATATAATAAGTTCTTGGAGCGACGTAGAGAGACTTCAGCTGCTCCAATTATTGAGTTGGCCTCATTTGGAGCTCGGCTCAGATGTCTCTCTACAAACGCCCGTAGTATAGGAAATAAACAAGAGGAATTAGAGATGTGTGCAAGGCTACAGGGATATGATATCACTGGTATCACAGAAACATGGTGGGATGATTCCTGTGACTGGAGTGTTGGAACGGACAGTTACCGGCTCTTTAGAAAAGAAAGGCCAGGCAGACAGGGGGGGGGAGTTGCTATTTTTGTTCGTGATAGGGTGGGGGGGATGGTGGAACTCAGTCTGGGGATAGGTGAGGAGGTAACAGAGAGCTTATGGATCAAGGTCAAAGGAAATAGAGCAACGGGGGACATTACAGTGGGGATATGT
>NW_009944731.1:0-2518 GCF_000696875.1 Nestor notabilis
GGTTAATGGGACGGGGCCGGGCTGCTCTGCTCTATCGCTCCCATCTAACATCAACCCAACACCTCCAGCTTTGGGCTTAATTCTGCTTCACGGCCCTTCCCTGGGGGCCGGGGGTGTCCGTTCCGCTCGGATGCAGGGACACAGGGTGCCCTGATGGTCCTTTTGGGATTGCTCCAGCTCCTTTGGGATCCCAGCACCCCCTCTCCTTGCTTTTGGGGCTTTGCATCGCTCCAGCTCACCCCAAAGAGACCACAACTGGAGTGCTGATAAACCACGTTCCACCCAATAAGCCCCCAAACTGTGGGAAATAGGGAAAAAAACCCCTCAGGAACATGTATATTTTCCCATGGGATGTGCTGACCCATCCCTATTCAAATCTGACATTAAAATATGCTTCATAGAGGAATAAAAACACAGGGAATTTCTTATCGCCCCTGAGACGAACTGAAATCCAATTATCCCACCAGGCCGGTGCCCGGCCCCGCTCCGCTGCCGCCTCTTATCCCTCCTCAGCATCTGCTTTTGATTTTGCCTTCTTTTGATTGTTTTCCCCTCTTTTCTCCCCTCCTCTCTGATTATCTCTCCTCTCCTGCATCTCCTCCGCGCCGCTTTCCATCCCTGCCCCGTAATTGGGGTTCTTGTTCTGTCTCCACCTTTCCCTGCCCCACTTCCCGGCTCTTTTCTAGTCACCTCTTTGATTTAACCGACACTTTTGCGTCTGAGGCATGAAGAGGGGGTTTAATTAACCCTGAAATCGAGGAGGGTTTGGGTTATTCTCCTCTTGGATCACAGGGAGCACGGGTTAGGGGCAGCGCTGGGGCCGTGTCGCTGCCTTATGGGTGCCCTTCACGAGCCTGGGATGGGTTAAATCCTGCTGTAACTTTTGCTTCCACTTTAATTTTTGCTTTGAAATTTAGTTTTTCCTTCAACTTTAAGATCTCCTTCAGCCTTAATTCTTTTCTTTAAGCTTCTGTTTTGCTTAACATTGATCCTTCCTCCTCCCCTTCAGCTCCCCCTCTCCTAAATGTCATTGCGACAGCATCCTCAACAAGGGCTCTCCCCTAATCCCGGCTGCCACACCAACAAGGAGCTGGAAAACGATGCTAGTGACATGATTGTGCTTCCCCCCGCCCCCCATTTTTGGTGCAAAACGTCACCCCATTGCGGTGGCAACGGCAGCGGCTGATGCTATGCACCCCCAAGAGCTTCCCAACTGGAGCTGACCCTTTGGGATGGGAAAGGCGTGACATTGGTGTTGCAAAGGAATTGCATTACATGAGAGTGAAGCAAACTGATTCTGGAAAGTTGTGAGATGGGTCGATGCTGTCTTGGGATTTGGGTTTTGGGGTGGCAACGGGTGCTGGGGTCATCCCCCCTGGGCTCCTTTGCTGGTTGAGTTTGGTTTATGAGAAGCTCTTCCCTGTGAGGGTGCTGAGGCGCTGGCACAGGGTGCCAAACGAGTCTGGGATTTATGATGTCTGAGACCCAGAGTAGGAGCAACTGCACCATCACCTGTACAAAGACCCCTGGGACTGAGGGGAAGAGACGAAGGATGAGCCAAGCATTGGGGATGCAACACCCCAAATCTCCATGCCAGTAACATGCATCATAGAACCACAGAATTCCAGCCTGGTTTGGGTTGGGAGGGACCTTAAAGCTCCTCCAGCTCCAACCCCTGCCCCGGGCAGGGACACCTTCCACTAGAGCAGGTTGCTCCAAGCCCCTGTGTCCAACCTGCCCTTGAACACTGCCAGGGATGGGGCAGCCACAGCTTCTCCGGGCACCCTGTGCCAGCGCCTCAGCACCCTCACAGAGACCCTCAGCTTTAACCCACCACCAAAGCACCCCAATTCAGTGGATGGACGCATGGCTCACATTTAACAGCAGCACCAACCCCCTCCTTGCTCCATGTTTGAGGGGTGTCAAGCAGAATAAACCCTAAACCCGAGTTACAACAGTGATTAGTGGTGTTTTCCCACTAGGAAATGCCAACTTGCAGCACAGGAATGGCAGGAGGGAGAGGGAGGGAGGGGGTGCGGGTGAGGCTGAAACCAAGACAAATAAAGAGTTCAAATGGGAAACGATTAAAACTAAACTCAACTAAAATAAATGGAAAGCGAGTGAGATAAGGCCCGGGCGGCCTCGCTGCCTATTTAACATTCATTGGATTGAATAATCAGCCTTCATTATCTCCAATTGCTGCATATTTGCCCTCAAAATGCTAATTTGGAAGTTGGCTGCGAGCGCCGGTTGCCTATTTTGACTAAACTATTACTTGGCTTTCTTGGATTGGCCTTTGTAGCTCCGGGGGCATTTCCCTGTGCGAAGCGAGAGGGAAATGAGGGGGAAAAAGGTAAAAAAGGAAGAAAAAAGCCCCCCCTTGACATTCATCAGAAGCTTTCTATGGGAAACCAGCGCCCTGTTTTGCTTAGAAATGGCATTTTTAGGCCTTCCAGTGAAATTAGAGGCGTTATCAGTGTGGGGAAGGGGGATGGAGGGTTTATCGCTCATCTCAGGA
>NW_009944731.1:2571-3179 GCF_000696875.1 Nestor notabilis
CCTCAATTCCCTCCCTCCCTTATCCCTGTCTCCGTGCCCCCCGTCACCCCTTCGCCCTCTTCTTTGCTTCAGGGAGGGGGGAGTTAAATCAAAGCTTTGGGCTTTATCCATCGGATCCCACACGGCAAATGAACCCTCGGCTCCATTTGATCTCCGGGCGGGATTCAGAGCATCAATCTCTTTATGTTATTACCCTTTCTAAAAGTCAATCAATAGATAATAAGGTGGGAAGAATGGGCAGGAGTTAACCCCCCCCTCATTCAGAGCCGAGGATTAGGGTTATTGAAGGGCAATTGCTTCAGAATCGTTTCAATCCAGCGTTCGGGATGCCGGGATTCATTCCCGGCTTAGCCACCGCACCAATGGCCACCCCCAAATGACCCGTTTCTCATGCAAACCCCACGCCAGCCCCCCCAAAAGCTGTTTGCAGAGCAAACTGCAATTGTACGGGAGATTAACGGGGCTTTGCGGGGCTGGGGGGAGGCCAAGCAGCCTTGTTGACAAATAAGGGTGGAAATCCGGCTCCATCAATTCCACAGGCACCTCTGGATTTGGCAATGACACTGCTTTTGACTTTCCCGGGTGGGCAGATGGATGGGGGGGGGGGG
>NW_009944731.1:3204-4500 GCF_000696875.1 Nestor notabilis
AAAAGGGGGGATGTGGGGATGCTCCAACACCGCACACACACACACCCCCCCCCCCAACATTCCAGCCCCAGGGAAATCAGAGAGATGCACCTTCAGCACCAAAAGCAGCACCTGGAGAAGGACAAACCTCGACCTTCCCATTGCCCCCAGTTGCTGTTGTCCCATGGGATGGTGGGGACAGGCATGGCCTTAGGGTGCTGCCTGGGAATGTGCCCTTTTGGGGTTGATAAGTGGGGTTTGGGGCTGGTTGCAGCTCGTGTGTTCTCCCTGTTAGTGATGGGGTGAATCTCTTCGCCTTGGAATCAGCCACCAAGTGGGATGCTGGGGATGGAGCCATCGCCATGGAGTTCATGTGGCTTGGCTGAAGTCACGCAGCTCAGATGGGGGTCCAGAGCAGATTTCAGACCCTAAAACCACCCCTGCTACGGGCACACCGGGAGGTGACAGTGCCCTTGGTGTGCCCTTGGCTTGCTTGGGTGGGATCATGCTGGAATATCATAGAATTGTGGAACCATGGACTGGTTTTGGTCAGAAGGGACCTTAAAGCTCCTCCAGTCCCAACCCCTGCCCCGGGCAGGGACACCTTCCACTAGAGCAGGTTGCTCCAAGCCCCTGTGTCCAACCTGCCCTTGAACACTGCCAGGGATGGGGCAGCCACAGCTTCTCTGGGCACCCTGTGCCAGCGCCTCAGCACCCTCACAGGGAAGAGCTTCTGCCCAAGAGCTCATCTCAGTCTCCCCTCCTTCCTCCACATCATCACCCAACCTCCTTGCCCTGTGCTGTGCCTGCTCCAGAGAGTCCAAGCCTGTTTTGTCCCATCCCGATGTCCCACCCGTTTGTCCCATCCCAGTATGTCCCATCCCTGCGGTGTCCCAGCCCACTGTGCTATTCCCGTGTGTCCCACACCAGTGTGTCTCACCCCATTGTCCCCCATTCCACTGTCCCAGCTCAGTGTGTGCAACCCTGGTGTTTCCTATGCCACTGTGTCCCATCCCACTTTCCCAGCCCAGTCTTCCCAAGCCCAGTGTCCTTCATCCCGCTGTCCCACGCTGCTGTCCTGTCTGGTGTGCCCCATCCATCCCAGTGTGTCCCAGCCCAGTGTCTCCCAACCCAGCGTATCCCACTGGGTGCCCCAGCCCAACATCCCCCACTCTGCTGTTCCATCCCACTGTGTCCCATCCCAGCGAGTTCCAGCCCGGTGTGTCCCACTCCACTGTCCCATCCCAGTGTCCCCCAGCCCGTTATCCCCCAGCCCAGTGTCCCCCGCCCGGCTGCCCCAGCTCGGGGTGTCCCAGC
>NW_009944732.1:0-3720 GCF_000696875.1 Nestor notabilis
ATTCTATGATTCTATGATTCTATGATTGATAGTATAGTCGAGTAAACTTCGAGATTATCTTATGGTTCCAGGTTGGCATCTCTTGTATTTTTAGCTGTTTACTTTTGCTATGTTATGCAAAAATGCCTTTAAAAAACTGTTGAAATAAAGAGACTATTGACTGCAACATACTCATGCTGACAGATGATTCTGATGACGCAGTCATGTGAATGTTAAACTAACTTGCTCATGGTGGGTAGAATCCAGATTGGTTTCTAATTGATTTTAGCCCTCAAACAATGAAGAGAGGGAAAGCCCAACACAAGACACATTTTTACAGTTTGTGATTCAAAGAATGGAGTTACTTTACAAGATAGCAAAAGATACATAATCACTTGGTTTTCTTGGGAATTCTGACATCCAGTAACAGCAAGAGTGAGGGAGTTTCAAGGTTAAATCTGAATTCTTGTCTTTTCAAAGCTTAAATACGACTTCTGACCTTATGTTTCATAGAAATTATGAAAGTTCTTGATAAGTTCACCTCAAAGGCTGGAGAACCAGGTCAGGTAAGATATCCAAAATAAAAATTTTTAAGATCATCATAACTAATTAGATTTACAGATTTTTTCTAGGTAGATCCTGAGTCACGAGAGCTCGTCTGGAAATGTGAACACTGACAAACTGAGAAATACTTTTTTTTATATATCAGCTACTCTGTTTGGATGATTATATTAATAGTGGTCAGATTTGATTCAAATCAGAAAAGCTTTGACCCCATCTTTCAAAGTTGCTGGATTTTTTCTTATTACTCAAACAGATATTTTTCTCCACAGTCAAAGAGATACATAATCTCAGAAGGACCCTGATACCAACGCTTCCTTTTCAGTTTTCTTCCTGTAAACCTCTTGTTTCATGAAGGCAATAGAAACCTGCAGCTCAGGTCTGCCACTTTAGAGGCAGAAATCACCAACACTTCTGTTTTGCTTCCTTCTTATTGAAGGTGAAGGTAAAATAAGCATTCAAAATGTATCCAAGAGATATAGGACATGCAATTCTGTTGAAATTTTACTGTTAGAACCTGCTTATTGCTATAATCTCACGTCTAAGATTTGTATACCTAATGGAGTGCTATAAATTTATAGAGTTTTTGTCTCCCTTACTTGAGTGGGCCAAGTGGCATGTCAGGACAGATACTTCCCAAATCGAAGGTGTGTTAGTGTTCTATTTCCTTGATCTGTATTTTTAAGTTCTTTACTGTAATTCATGGCATGAGCGGGTTTTTTTAATTTTCTTTTTTTTTTTTTTTGTTTTTTATTCTACTGCTTAAGAGATGAAGACATCAGTTATTAGTTTTTACATCTAAAAACTTTGTCTTTTGACATTTAAATGCACTCAAGCATGCTGTTTCATAGAATAAATAAATATAGTTAATCCCCAAACTTTTACTTCATGCAAAATGAAAGAAAATAACTGTGAAATCTGTATGAAATAGAGCTGCTAAATGTGAGAAAAGTCATCAGCAACTAACTCAACAGGATAGTTTATTGAGTTGTGGTGGAAGGTCAGCCAGCTAAGCACTCAATAGTCATCTATGAAGACCAACCTTGCAGACAAATTGTAAATACACATAATAACTGAAGTTTCCTCACACTCCTTGATGACTATGAACTGCTGTTCAGAAAGTGCAAATGGTTTCTGTAAGATCACACACAGAGGCTCAGGCCATAGGTACACATTATGCAAGAGTCTGTGCAGCTGGCAGAGCACAGCAAGCAATGTAGCAGCAAGAGCAAGCAGGTTTGAACAGGGAATGAAGAATCAAAAAAGATCTAGGCATCCCTACTAAGAGTTTGTTCCCTAACATACACCTTAATGGCAGCGAATGGAATTATAACCTAAATCTAAGGAATTTGAATTTATACTTAATCCACTTGGCTGTGATTGTAGGCCAGTACTGTGCATGTGAGGATATGCTTGTAAAAGCAGAGAAACTTGCCTGTGACACAAGAATGAGGTACGGGATTGTTTCATGACATTAATGAAGGAAGTTTTTTATGTGGTTTCTAATGAGTTCTAACCTGTTCAAATAACATCACATTATAGTTTAACATGTCCTGTAATTGTCTTCAAGAATTATAAACTAGCCTTAAGGGCAGTTGACTAACAGCAGCTCACAATAATTTTCTTGCATCAGCAGCTACAGAAACAAAATGAAACCCTAGGATGAGAAGGTCAACTCCACTGAAACAGATGAGGCCACATTCGGCCCAAGTTTTATGCTCAACAGAGAAGCATCTTTATGTTCCTCCTGTAGCTCCAAGTCAGTTTCCTGAACAGGACACAGTCTTCTACTTTCAGTAATCCAGAGGTATACTATTTCTACATGATTTCTATTCACATGGCAGACATGCCACAGTTCTGTTGGATTCTTCACCATTAAAGTCACCATTAATGATTTTAAGGTTTGGTAGCAATGACTTTGAAATGAATTTTCACTATACCTGTCCTGTGCATTAACACAAGATTGGGTCTCTGCTACATCTCTGCTACTGAAAAATGTTTACAGTAAACAATATTTTTCTCCCAGAAACTGCTTAGCCATTAAACCAGCAAGTTTCAGTTACTTCTGGATATCTACTGAAAGTTTTTAAATCCTCAAAATCCCTGACATATGGAGTATGAGGCTGCATTTCTCCCATGAGCCCAAGAAGTTTTAATAAACACACAGGTATTTGTAAAACACATTTGAAATCAGATATGCATTGACATTGCTCTCTGGATCTTTCTGCCGTGGTTCTGGACTCTACCATCAGGGGTCAACAACAAGCTTCTTCATCTTCTAGGAGTTAAAGTTGAAAAATTATGCTTACCTAAAAACTTCAGAGTTAAGGGCATAAAATAAATGAGGGGGAACCACAGCCCTTATTTAGCTGGGGGAGAGTTTTGCTTTTGATTTCAGTAAAGCTACACGTTTTAAATGGAGTTGAAAAAAGTCAAAATCCCAAAATTACATTGTCTCATGGAGAAAAACAATGAGAAGTAAAACTAAAAATAGTACCATGAAAACATCTATGATCAACTTGCCCTTCCTACACTACTTTTCTAAATTCCTCTACAAATTTATTTCCAAACGATTCAGGAGTTCAAAACAACTAGCAGGTTGATATCTGAATGTCAAAGAGGAAGTTCTTAGCTTTAGTAGCCAATTTTACTCCTACTTTTCAAAGAATGAATTACATTCTTGTATTCTCAGTGCTTTTTCTATCCTTTTCTGAATGGTGTTGTATTAGCCTCTTTACATCTATTTTTACAGTAGCTTGATGAGACTTTATTATAATTCAAATAGTTTCAGTTATAAAGAACTAGGACTAGGAAATGCAATTTATTCTTAAAAAATACAAACCACAAACCAGTTAAATATGCCCACTAACAGATGTGCCATGAGACACATTTTTTCACAATGGTTCGGCATATGATTTAATATTTGACAATGATAACACCTGTAAGTACAGGAAAAGACTTGAGTTTTGAACAGAACGAGCAATAACCAGACTTACAGGATTAGCCAACTACCCTCAGGTTAACAAGTAACATGATAATCCAAACTTTAAACAAATAAAAGTAACTATATTTAACTAAAGTTCGTATCAGAGAAAAGAAACAAACACAGACACTATAGAAAACCAGAGACATGGGTCTAAAAAATCATTTGCCGATGCCAGCCTCATGAAGTTTAACCAA
>NW_009944733.1:0-4164 GCF_000696875.1 Nestor notabilis
TGGGGGTTATATTTCCCTTCTTCCAGTTGTCGGGAACTTGACTGCCATGATTTTCCAAATATGATGGACAGTGGCTGAGCAACTTCATTTGCCAGCTCATTCAGTACCCGCGGATGGATTTCATCAGGTCCCATGGACTTGTGCACGTTCAGGTTCTTAAGATGGTCTTAAACCTGATCCTCTCCTAGAGTGGGCCTAAGGTCTTCATTCTCACAGTCCCTGCATCTGCCTTCTAAGACTTGGGTGGTGTGGTCTGAGCGTTTGCTTGTGAAGACCGAGGCAAATAAGTCATTAAGACCCTCAGCCTTCTCCAAATCGAGGGTAGCCAGTTCTCCTGATAGCTTCTGAAGAGGGCTCACATTGTCCCTAGTCTGTCTTTTGTTTGCTCATACCTATAGAAGCCTTTCCTGTTATTTTTCACATCCCTTATCATGCTGTTTGTCTTCTAGTTTCTTTCAGAAAGCTATGGTGGAAGCATGTGGCCTTGAAAACATCTTAGGGAGAGATTGGCTCTTGCAAAGCAAGAGCCCTGGCTTTCTCTTCCCACCAATCAGAAACAAACCATTCTTTCCCAGATAGCAGAATACTTCAGCATCTTTTAAAAGCCCTTCTAACTCTGGTTGTGGAATGCCAAGACACAGGTTTCTTGGAACACACTCAGTGACTGAACTGGAAAGTGTCTGCGTTGTATGAAATAAGCAACAACATAATGGCATCTCAAGAGCTCTTTCTTTCGCTGTTAGAAATGATCAGTGGGTGAAACACTGTGGCAGATCAGTGTGGATTATAGTTGTAAAATGTATTGGCACTTGGTCTAGAAAATTAGTGACAGCTAGATGAAGAGAGAGTAAAATTCTATTTAATGTAGCTCTGACTTACTTGGAAACTGCGGGTTTGAAGAAGTATGAATAAATGTGCTAACACTTCAGGAAGTTGCTTATGCAAATTTTTTTATGGTTCCAGTTCCAGTGTAAGATTTTAGGCCCTGCCTTTGAATGTCTTTGTGGTTCAATCTAACTTAATTTGTTTCGCTGGGTTTTGTGGCATGAGACCTGGCACAGAAAAATGATCTTTCACAAGAAGTGAATTGTGCTGCAGCTTAATTAACTTGAAAGACAATCAAGTATATCACCATCACAAAAATACCACTCCATCTCTATACTACCTCTACATGCTGACTTGTCTGACTAGATAAACTTGATGTTTTGAACTGAATAGTTTAGGATTCTACCGGAGAATGGTCTGGTGATAAACCACTATCTAGAAAATTCTGCTTCATGTCACTTCTTTTCCCTTTTTTTTTTTTTTTTTTTTTTTTCCTCCTTGAGACCTATGCTTCCAATGTTCATAGCTCTGTGTAATAGCAGCATGCCAGACTGTCAAGCAGGTTCACAGTTCAAATTCTGGCTGGAGATTTGTCTGCTTTTACTCTGATCTGCTACTAGATGGCAACCTTATTCCAAAGACAGTTACTGTCTAGTCAGGCATTCTTACTATTGATACTAGTTAGAGCATAGTATTCAGTTTTCACTGAATGTACACTGGAAGTTTATTTTTTCTTAGAACATCACTCACTCATATCTAGCATGGAAGCTTAAATCCTGCTAAGGTGTTACTGGCTATCTAGGCTAAAAGTAGGTAGTAGTAGTTGTGTGGGGTGTTAGCTCTTGAGCTGTGAAAGTCGGTAGACATGAATGTATTGTCAAGACCAAAGAACTCTGAGCTTTCAGTTAGCACTTTAATAAAAAATGGTTTAGGAAACTCTTTTTCACCTGCTCTGAGGTCCCATAATGTGAGTTTTCTTTGGTCAAATTTTACCAACATCTCTAATTTTCCTATTAATTTAATACTGTTACGATTGATTTAAAAAAAAAAAAGAAGAAAATGGGGCAAGGTATTAGGGAATACTTCACAGATTATCATCACCCTGTGGTTGGCCAGCAGGATGTACGTAGAGGGAGACTGGAATTAAGATACTTGCTTCAAATATCAGGTCCCAAACTAGGCCTTTGTGTTGGTTTGACTTAGTGCTTTTTATTTTTATTTTTCAGGTTTTCTAGAGCTTTTTTTAGAGTGGAACAGTGATTTGTGTAGGCTACTAGCAGCACTGTATCTGTTCCTTGTATCTTGGACTGTATTATCAAGGATGCTTAGTATCTTATTGCCTAACAGTACATGGTGCTTGACTTTTGTTCTTGAACTTATTAATAACCTTTCAAGTATTGATAACCTGTAACTAAATAGTGTAACCAGAAAGCTGTCTTAAACCACTATTTACCTTAAGCCTTTTTGAGTTGCTGTTCTCCAGAACATGGCTTCTCTGCATGCATGAACACATGCAGGTATTGCTGGTGTCCAATTTTGTATCTCTGGGTGCACCTGGGCAAGTGTGTTTGGCTTAGAAGTGTGTGTTTCAAGCGAATCTCATAATAGCCTAATACTTCCAGTTTTTATGTTTCCATCTTGGAATGGTCTTGGGGAGCAGGAATTAGATTCCTTTTACAAAAGAATTGACCATGAAAATGTCCTTCAACTGTTAGTGGGTGCTTGGTCTGCAGGACCAGGACTACCTCTAGCAGGTGCTGGGCCCTCAGTACCAACTATTTCACTCTACAGATTTCCTGTTGTGCCTCACTTCTTGCTAAAGGAAATACAGCAGAGCAAATTCTAGCAAGTTTAACCAATGCTTTAAGGTGAGTCTACAGAACAATTTATCCCTTAAAGTATTAACAATGTCATTAATGTTTTGTAGTAGACTTTCTAATTTTTTATTTCACTGTGGATTCTGGCAAATAAACCTCTAGTGAATCTAACCATAGCATTTCAAGGTGTTGCTGTCCCTTTATCTATTTGCCTATCCTTTTTAGAGGTTGCCACCTAGATAGCCATGTGATAGGACAGCTCTTAATAAGTAGTAGAATATTCCCCACCCCCCACTTGTTTAGGTTGTCACTTTCAAAATTCACTGGTAGTTACAGAATTTGAACAGTCTGGCACCCTCAAAGTTGTATCTGATTAAGCAGTTTTTCTGTTGAGATGAGGATGATCAATTTTGCTGCCTTAGGTCTGGTCAGGCACTGCAGAAATACACTTTGTGATTTCAGTAGGTACTGTGAATTCATAATGAACTGAAAGTATCTGTAAAACAGTGTAATAGTGTTGGGTTTGTTTGGGGTTTTTTTCCTGCCCTTACTATAAAAAGGGTTGCTCATAGCTGCTAGCTGTTGATTAGCATTTGCAATCTAAATAAAAAGCAAGAAAAGTATTAGGCAGAAAGAAGTGGAAATGGATAAATCTATGGGTTTTGGTTTTTTGGGTTGGTGTTTTTTGTTTTGTTTTTTTGTTTTTCTGATTTTTTTTCTCCAGAAGAAAACCTAAACCTGCTTTCACTGAATCTGTTTAATTTCAAGCTCATGAATTATTTGGTGTCATCATGCAGCATATCCCGCAGGAAAAAGTCAGGTACCCCTCTCTCATCTTCTCCTCATCCCCCATAAGCTGCTTTTCTTGGTGCTTCTTAGCATGGCACATAGAAAATTAACTCCATTTCAAATGTAGCAGTCTTCAATTTTATCATAAGGGTTAATAAATACTGTATTTAGTCCTGGACAGTGTTGAAGACCATAAAATGCTGTTAAGAACAGTGAGTGCTCCAGATACGAAGAGTGCAAACATTAACAGTCTGGAAATTTTCCAAGTCTCAGTGGCTTTTGTTTTGTCTTGGAATGAACAGAGATTGAGCATTTTATTGAAAATAGCTTGCTAAAAAGAGAAAATTCTCCTCTCCTACAGTGGGCCTAAGGTCTTCATTCTCCCAGTTCCTGCATCTGCCTTCCAAGACTTGGGTGGTGTGGTCTGAGCATTTGCTAGTGAAGACCGAGGCAAATATGTCATTAAGAACCTCAGCCTTCTCCAAATCCAGGGTAGCCAGTCCTCCCGATACCTTCTGAAGAGGGCTCACATTGTCCCTAGTCTGTCTTTTGTTTGCTCATACCTATAGAAGCCTTTCCTGTTATTTTTAACGTCCCTTGCCAGATTTAATTCTAACTGGGCCTTAGCTTTCCTGACCTGGTCCCTGGCTTCCCGGACAACGTTCCTGTAGTCTTCCCAGGCTGCCTGTCCTCGCCTCCACATTCTATAAGCTTCTTTGTTCCCTCTAAGTTT
>NW_009944734.1:0-9134 GCF_000696875.1 Nestor notabilis
TCTTTCCCTCTCCCCTTCAATTTTCTTACAGTATTCAGGGAGAGTCATACTTTTTATTTTTTACATGACACCAAGGCATCATATTAAATAGAGGATTTGGGACTTGGCAAATCAACAAGCACATTGTACTCCTATGGAGACAAAAGGTAACAGAACAGTTCAGCCAGCCGACATACAGGCAAAAGTAATGCCCCAGGGTAAGAGGATTGCTGGCTCTATTGTTGGGCCCACAACAGGAACCAACTTATTGCAACATTAATTTCCCATTTCACATGGAAGCTATTTAAGGAAGAAGACTAACAAGCAAACAGTGCCCACAGTTTAATCCTATTGTCACCCTGATGGATTTATATTTGCTGCTGGGTTGTAGGGGTGGAATGGGGCTCCTTCGTTATTATTTTAATTGTATTTGTTGGGGGAAAAAAACAACCCCAGGATTACCAAAACATGGCTTCTGTTACCTTTAGATAGTCAGGAACTGCTGTTCTGTTAGTATAGGTATAAGATGACTAAAATTATATCTTAGTGATGCAGAAATTCTTCACTCAGGGATGATAGAAATATTTTTAACTGTAATTAAGACCTGTGAAATGTCTCTTTTTTTGGCTACATCTGTTCTTATGACTTCACCTCATTTCTCATTTGCCTTTTTTTAATATGTACAGCAACAGCTACAGCAGTACATGGGGCCAATTGTAGTAATTATTCAATGTAGTGCAGTTTCCCACTCTCCACATCCTGGAAATATCTGTAGAAGTTCACCTATAGGTGTATTCTTTCTATGTAACCCCAGGGTGTGACATTAGTTAGTTTTGCAGTTACAGGCAACTACTTCACTGGTATTGAACAACAGCACACATCTCCAGTAGACTAGCCATTCAAATATTTAGTTGTCCAGGTTTTTACTAGGTTTCACAGCCTCTAATGAGGTTCTAATTAACATTTTAGCACAAACGTGTTTAACCTTACATGCACCGAAAGGCAGACACATCTTTGGATTATCAAGCAGATGTACCGTGAATTCATCTCAGCTGTTGTTGATCATTGTAATTCCCCTAAGTAGGTGTCCCTGCAATTTACATAAGAAAACTAGACCTGTAACTTTTATGGCTTTCTTGAAAGTGACTGCTCTTCTTCAAGGCATTCATGGTCAGAGTACATAATACAGGAGGAAGTCAGGGGTTCTCCTTTTTATGTTGAAATAAAAAAATTCTAGGTATTTTAAAGGTAGTCACTAGTTCTTGGGGTTTGCAGTTCCAGACAAATTTAATTTTGGGGGAAAAAAAAAAACCAAACAAACCCACAAATATTTTAGGATGAAAGTGATGACCTTTTTTTTTTTTCATTTTTTTCCAGAAATGTTTATGTTTCTTGCTTTGTTGTTTTTTTTTTTTTCATTTGCTGATACCCATTACCTGCAAATGTACACTGAACATTTTTACCTTAATTATGCTTAAGGGGGAAAAAAAAACCAAACAACCCAACCCCACAACACTTATAATTCCTTGTGAACAGTGTTTACTTAGATTCAGCCAGTTTTAATGGAAAAAATATTTTTGCTGACGGGCAACTGACTTAAAGCAAAATCTTTCTTCCTCGAGGCAAAACTAAATGCTGTCTTCCTCTTGTCTTTATTTGACTTCATCAGACTAGTATTTTATGGCACCATGCTCTTCCTAATGCTCTTCATTATGTCTTTTTATTATGTATATGTTTTTTTTTCTCATGTATTCATATTATATTTTTTACTGCTCAATACTTTATTCCATACAGATGGAACACATGCAAGGGCCTGTCAGCCTGACAGTCTTTCTCAGTCTTCTTTAAAAATAATCTCTTTAAGTATTTCTTCATCCAGATCTCTGCCTTATGCTCTTTGGAGCAAGGAACATACAATTTTTAAGTACAAAGAGTTCCTTTCTACAATTAGTAAAAGCATTTTCAAGGGTGGAAATCTGATACACAGTTCTCAAAAAAGCTGAAAAATATGCAAAATACCAACCAGAACTGTTTGCATAATCCTGGTGGTAGAATAAAGTTTTTGTACATCCTAAATTCCTTCCTTTGCATAGATTTGATGCACATCTATTGGAAGTGTCAGGTTGTACCATTTTAAGTCCTGTGGAAGGTCCTCAATCTCCTCTTATAACCTGTTCATGAACTTTAGCAGCCACCATCTTCCACCCCAGCTCTGGAATATTTGATCAGAAATTACTGCAGATCCCAGATCAATGGCTCATTTGCACTTAATGTAACTACTGCTATTTACAAATTAGAAATTTGGAATTCATTTCACCTGATTTTAGTTATCTATAGGGTGTCTACCTATTTAGGGTGTCCACTTACTCAGGGTGTCAAGCTGGTTTTCTGAACTGTAGTTGCTCACACTGTGAATCTCCATAGAGGGTTTTCTCTAATCAAATACTCTTCCTGCTTCAGGCAGAGCTTGCTTATTCTCCCGAATATATTGGCTGCACCTGAAAAGATTACTATGCATTAGGCTCATATTGCAGGTCAGAAGACACTTGGAAGTAGTGTCTTATCTGTCAGCCCAGCGTGGATGTCTTGGATAGTCATTTGATGGGGCATTTAACTGAGCTGAGTCCTAAATATTCAGAATTTTCTGAGATGCCCTGGTTGCCTGTGGACTGAGCAAGGAGAGACAGCTGGGAAGAACTGGTTTTGGGAGGTGGGCATTGCTCACCCTTTGCTGTAATTACATACCTAATTTTTAAGACAGCTGAAGTGATGCGCTGTGAAACCCACCTTTGGTTGCATATATGGGGTGATGTCAACTTTTTAGTAGTGCTTTTAAAAAAACACATACTTCTGTCATGCCTTGAAAGTGAATCTTAGTCTGCTTTGGTTTGGAAGTTTGTTTCTGGCCTTGATTTGTAGAGGATCCTAGGGCTGTTGCCTACTTACTTATTTCAATGTTCCTTTACCTGAGCAGTGGATAATAATCTCACAGGGATATTATTATTTATTGTTAACACTGACACATCACTGATTATATATGGATATATATAGAATCACATTATGTTTGACGTTGTAAAAATAAATCGAATGGTACAATATCTATTCCATGGAATTTGTATCCTGAGAGAAAATAAGTAACAGAAGTGTCCTAATGTAGAGGTGAGCATAAGGAGGAACAAAATTAATCCTACAGAATCCATAGCCAGCCAGCAGTAGCAATTATAAGTCATTGCCTGATATTTTTCAGTGGTTTAACGTGTTTGGATGACAGTCTCTAGACAGGCTAATGCCAGTGTAAATGAATCATATAGAGGATGAGTTCTTGTAAGCAGACTTGCTGTATTTGGGAGCATAAATGTTTGTGTTCTGTAAAAATACCCCAACCAAATACATTCGCTTTGATAACTTTGGAACGGAATTCAATTTATATTTAGTGAAAGTCATTGTTATGGAAATTTATTACCTTTTACATTTAATGTGCAACAGTTCAGCAAAAATGTTATGAACCTATTTTGACCTTTTTTTTAAATGAAACATATTTTGCAGTGCTGATAGTAAGTTTGACCTGGTGGATTTGATTAGAGAAAAACATATCGTGACAGGAGAAACAGATTAGCTGTACAGGAGAGGTAATATATGTTAGACTAAAGCAAACAAACAAGACATACACAGAAGTGTAGGCCAATATAGCACACAACCTTCTCTCTAGAACAGCGTGATGCTGTCATGTGCTAGGCACTATGGCACCCATGCTACCAGTGAAGTTATCCTAGACAAGCCACCCAAGCAGACCAGGGCTGTGACCTAAAACCACAACTAAAGTAAGTATAATCAGCTCAGGCACCTGTTTAAGAACAGGGTCATATTTGCATGCTGTCCTAACTAGAACATGAAGTCTAACTGCTCTAGGATCATCTATACTATATAAACTTTAATTTGTATCCTATAGTCCATAAATGAAGTATCCAGCTAAATGAAAAATGTGTATGACTGATGTGGGGAAAAAACAGATTTAGGACTGGTACAAAGCACAGACTAAACTTTCCAGTTTGGATTGCTGAGCTGGTTCTCTTTTGCAGGGAGTTTTCTGCTGCATGAAGATGCAGCCATTCCTCTAGTTGGCTCACTGTGAGAAGACAGCTGCACATACTGACAACGTAATGCATACTTACCAAAACTAAATAATACTTTTCTTTTTTTTTTTTTTTACAACACCATGCATTACTGTAACCAGTTACATTAAGCTCATATACTACCTTTATAGGGCAAAAAAGAATAGACAAGCGTGGTTTATTTCATTGAACTTCTAGTGTCTACAATTTGAGTTTCTCCATCTGAACTAGTCACCTAAACAGGCAGTATAATCGATAGAGAGCAGTATGCTGAGGATGGTGTCAGTTTCTTACAGTTTAGATGTTAGGAACATCCTGTAGGTGCCTGTACACTGACAGTGAGTGAGGTCCTATGACCTACAGAAATAGAGGTATCTACCTGTCAGTGGATAATTCCCACATTAATTTCTATTAAATCTCTATGCAATACGTGATATATGATAAAGTCCTTGACTGAAAAGGTTTATATTTGTTTTATTACAATCAACAAATAAATACGTCTGTCAACTAAAGCTGTTCCAGGAGGAGTAGTTCTGATAAAGACTGCTGCCCTGTATCTTGCCTGAGGTGGATTCCCTAGTGTTTAATGAAAGGTGGTGTTACTAAGTTTTCACTTGCAGTGCCTCCTTCTTGCATTTGGGCCTGCAATTTCTTAAAATGTGTAGAAACTTAGTATTTTTTATTTCTATCCCTTTGGCAAAATTGGTTGAATTTGGCAAATGGATTCAAAAACTACTGATATGGAGGTTGAAAATCTGTCACACTTTGTGGTCATAAGCACTGGATTTCCTTAGAAAATTGCTGGTGGCCCAAAAATGTAAGAATAGTTTGAAGTCTACAAATCATGATACTATTTTATTAACTTCTGTGTTATATGTATTCTTCTAGCCCCCCAAAAAAACTATTGCCTGCTTTGCTCATTAAAAATGAATCATTTAAATAGGCAAATCTCGTAACAGATGGCCTTTCAGTCTTGCCTATCATAATGAAATACCTCTCTCCATTGTTCTTTAGGTGTTATCATACTGTATCTAATAAATAATAGTGACAAACTGCAAACACCATGGAAAGTTGCATTGATTATAATATTAATTCAACAGCAAACAAGATACATTTTTTTCTTTAATTCAGGGGGAACAAAACAGAGCATAGAAATTAAACATAAACAGAGTTGGGATCTGCAATTCATTTTTCTTGTTTACTATGAAATTTGGCCTAGTTAAGTTTCAAAAATGCTAATAAGGAAATAAATTAGGTAGTAATTTTCCAAGGCAATATCTCATTGGATTTATATTTTTTTACTTTTATCTATATTTATCTGTGTTGACACCTTTTTTTCTGGCCATTTGATTTCATTCATTTTCTTTTTCCTTTCTTTCTATATTTGTTTATTTGTTTGGTGTGATTGCATACCATGCAAATATTTCCTGGAAAGGAATAGCTACACTTCATAGAAAAGAAAAAGGACAGGAGCAGGAAATAGCCCACTTTGAGGGTCCTGTACTTTATTCTTGTCTCACTGTCAGCTGAATAACCACATCACTCATACTGGATTTCCAAAAAGCTCTTGACATTTGACTAGACCCATTCACACTAAAGTCAGCAGTAGTTCCTTGATGCCAGTGAGATCAGACTTATGCCAGCAGTAATCACTTCTGAAAATTCCATCTTTAATCTCCAATAATTTCTATTGACCTTTGTGAAAAGCTTCTCTGGAAGGAAACTTTGACTGTAATGAAACTTGAAAACAAGAGGCAAATTAAGATATTTTTTTCTTAAGGCCAAGCTATATACTCATAAGTTTAAATATGTGTTTTTCTTTCAGTGAGAGACATATTCACCATCATAAGAAAAAGTTTAAGAGTAAATTATTGCATGACATGAAAGGTATATGGCTCAATGTAATGTCATGGCACTGTAATTCCCTTAAGTTTTGCTCTTGGCAACATATTTAGCACATGGACATCAGTCTGGGTAGAGGAAAGACAACCCACTTGCATCAGAAAATTCATCTGCAATGCAATTTCTTTCAGTTCTGCAGGATTGTCACCATTAAGGAGTCAATTTTCAAGCCCCATATAGTGACTTTGAGAATGGCAGTCGAGGACCTGCTGATATAAAACCTATCATTATCAGGTCAATCATTTCCCAAAGCAGTGACAGATATTCAACATTATTTTCAGAGATAAATGAATAGTCTTCATTGCAGGTCCTCTCCTTGTTGGCAATTTCAGTAAAGAGGCCAAGAGGTGAATAGCCTGCAGAACTTGTTCTCTTTTTTTCATGCCTGGGGTTGACTTTTTTAAGTTAAAGACCTTTTGGAGAAAGTTTGCCCTCTCATAGCCTTTTTGCAAAAATTGGCCATGTATGTGAATTTCGAGCAACCAGCAACACCCATTGCTAAAGGGCAGGAGCTAACCAGGGAAAGGTCATTCCAATTCACAAAGGGCTTTGATATTTCGGAATAGCTGACTTTGTTATGAACTGAAGGAGAACCTCACATTTCAAATTCTTTGTGTAAACGAAAAAATGTCGTGGTCCCCAGTAAACCCACCAGAAGAGCCTTCCTGAAGGTATTAATACTGGAAGCTCTTGGGAGAGTGGCTGTACAGAGGTTCCACAAGTTTTCTGTTTCTCTTATCCTACACATTAAAATGGGCAGCCACTTTGATGAGTAGCAAGATAAGGAGGGGCAAAGGTATTTAGGAACTGAAGCTCTGATGATTCCAAGCTTTCATCTCCTCTTCCATGTAAAGAGGCAGAGTGAGATACCAGCAATCCCCACAGCCAACTAGCAGAGAAAAAGGACAGAGGCATTAGCCAAAGAGAAGACAACTTTTTTTAATGGAACCCAGTCATAGATTCCAAGACAACTCTGTCAGTATTCAACAGCTGTCATAAAACATTTATACTTCTATGAATCATCACCTCCTGAGGGAATAAGATTTCTTGAGGAATTTCCAATGAGCAATAATGAGGATACAGCATTTCCAGAGGTTAGGCTTTTTTAAAACTTATTGCTATTCTATGTTAGATGCCTAAAGAAATTTAGGGGCCACCTGAGGTACACCGACGTAGCTTTGACTATGCTTTCCATGTGTATTCATTCTTTAGTTTGTTTTTCACATTATTTTACTGGCATGTACAATAGTCATTGAATGTCAAATATGAGGCAGATTCAGACAATGGGTTTTGGTTTTTTTTTCAGAACTGGGAAGCAAGTGTGGCTCCCTTCTATGTAACTGGGAATAGACAGAAAAATCTTTCTAAAAATAAGGCTTTATAAAGGTTTCTATGAGTGATAGACCTCTAAGACATAAGAAGAAAAAAAAAAAAAAAAGAAAAATTACACACATGAGGAAACATGGGGTTTAGTTGTTATTATATTTCTGTTTAGATTGTACCCTCTTACATGTCCATCGGTCAACACATCAATTAGATTTTTAAGCAGCTCCAGGCAGACTAAGCCTTCTATTTTACTTTTTAGAAAACTTCATTCCTTTGAAATGAAACAGGTCCACGTAAGCTCCATATGTAAACTAGATCCATCCCCTGCCTGAAACCTTCTGTGAGGGCCTCTCTGTAGTTGTTATATCCCTCTGACAAAGCCCAGATACCCACGAGTTGAGGATGGCCCTTTTTTCCACTTTGCTGAGGTTTTTCCCTACTAGCTCAAGACTTCCTGCCTTCCTTTCTATGTTCTCTAAATGCCTGCAACAAGACTTCATTCTCTAAAAGAAGGTGTCTGTTTCCTTCTAAGCACATCTTTACAATTCTTGTTCTAAATAAACATCATCCATCACGTAACTATGTGATTTATACTTTTCACCTAGGAAGGTGTGCTGACCCAGGCATCAAATGCAGACTAAGCTCCCTTAGGGAGTTAATTCACCATTATGAAACTTCCTCTTCCACCTCTATTTCTCATTAGAATCAGTGTTCCCTTTTTCTCCTTTATTCTTTTCCACATTTCACTGTCACCCCCCTTCCTCTTATTCATCAAGTACTTTTACTTTACTCTTCCTATGTTAAAAAAAAAAGCTTTACTACAGGCAACCTTTCAATTAAATTTTTAAGTAAAATAACTGTATTAGGCAAAAGTTTGTGTAGTAGCCAATAAAATGTCAGATAATATTGAATGCAGGCTTGGACTAAACTTGCAACCCAATAAGTTATTATGTGCAAATGTTACAACTTGATTTTGAAGGGAATACAGATGTATGATGATGCCATTTTATGGCTAAGGTGAGTGATTGATTACAGCATTCTGATCCATCTCGACAAGATAAACTCAGATAAAAGAATCTGCTGATATTTAAGACTTGACAATTTATTATCCAAAGACTACTGTAAAAATGATTTTATAATTCCCTTCATTTGAGTGGGTTTTTTTTTTGAAGTAATAAAACATATTTTCCAGAGTAACTGACTATGATCAGAAACTCTTCTTGCTAGCTAGCAGTAAATTCTAGGAAGAAATAAAAATGAGACAAAACAAATATTACAAGCTGCTTCTTGAAGCTGTTGTATGAAAGGTAGTAAAATGGGAACTTGTTTTTCTGTTAAAATTTTAAGCCTTTTATTATGCTTAAAATCTTGTTATGGGAAATGTAGAAAATATGTGAAGTTAAGAATTTATTATTAATAAAATTGAAGCCTTAACAGTATAACTAGACAAATATTATTAGTTCAGATTTATTTATTATAGAAAAAGAAAATTAAGAATACTTTTACAAAGAAAAAAATCTTGGTAATTCAGCAAAACAATTATAATTCTTACACATATGGTAGTACCTGTGCCTTTTAAGACTGTTATGATGCCACTTATACTGTCCTTCTGGATCTGATGCTAAAGCGTCTCTCAAGCAAGGTAATATTTGGACCAGGTTGTCAGTGTTTCAAGTTCCCTAATAGGAAAAGGGGGATATTTACGGTATTTCCTCTTCCGCTTTTTTGCAGGAATTAGCATGAGCTATTTTTATATTTGCTATCATCTTTATATACCTTGATCTTTATTACAGAATCATAGAATAGTTAGGGTTG
>NW_009944735.1:0-8768 GCF_000696875.1 Nestor notabilis
TGTCAAACACTTTGCACAAGTCCAGGTAGACTTTAGCCCAAGCTTAGCACAAAAAACCGCAAAGCACCAGAGTATATCAATAAACTGTGTTAGATACACAGGAAAATCAAAGTCTAGAGCAGGTTTATTACAAATCTCACTTCTAAAACATTGGGATGTACAAAGTGTATTGTATAGAGTTGGTGTAAAGTCTGGGTTTTCTCTATATTACCTGTGGAAATAACAGCTGGAGGTACCTACTGTTCCTAGAAAATGGGCACTGTGAGGTTTACTTTAACTTCTTTCCTGAAAAATATTTTTGAAACATTGCCATTGTAGTTCAGCACAAAATACCTTTTTCACTAACATGATCCTTTCACAGAGGAGCTCTCAAAGCAAATAGGTATGAAAGCAAGAAGAAAACCCACAAACAGAATAAAAATGAGAAATGGCAACTTTGGGTTGTAACTGAGGTACTAAAGCAGTCAAACCATGTAAGTAATTCTGTTCCGTAAAGAAGTCTGAGATGAAAAAGGACACTGTATCTCCTCAGACACCAATGTATTCTGTCTGACTAACTTAGGTCATATTCTGTCTGACTAACTTAGGTCAGTGATGTTTTAATTGAGAACAGCAGCATACAAAGGAAAATTTTTGTAAGGCTGAATCAATTAAAAAAATACACAAGCAACAAACAACGGAACTACCCAAAACATGACATAGGGAGTTTGTGATAAATTTCCAGAGTACGAGTAACTAAGTACAACCCTAGTCAGAGCACTAGAAGAATAAGCTACCTCTGGTCAAAGTCACATACCTACAGATATGCAGCAGTGCTGTGTGAAGAATGAGAAGAGCCATGCTGTGTTTCAGGAAAGTTTTCAAATTGGCCTTCATTCTGAAATTTATGAAGGAAAAATCTGAAGGTTGTTTTTTATCCTGAATTGACTGGTTGGAAACAATGGCGCACTGAACCCTGCTTCTCACATACAAGCATATTAACTGAACCAGCTTGTTCTGAAGTATTGAAGGACGACATCACTAGAAAATAACTCTGTGTTACTTAAAAAAAATAAAAAATCTAGCAAAATCACCTCAATTTCATAAAATATTTTAATAACAGAACATCCCATTCTGATCCCCTGGAACATCAGCAGTTTTTTAAAGATGCAGACTCTGGAGTGGCCTGTTGTCTATTGAACTAAAAGCTTACCTCACTTCCTAATATGAATAGGTCCTATCATAGGAGAAATCACAACCTGTTTTGGAAGGAGAGGCAGTGGATTGGAGAGAGCACAGCATGAGGGAAAGCAATCACGGAAGGAAGCCAGGAGGTTAGATCAAACCACGCATCTGCAATTCAGAAACCTTTTAGAAAAATGCTATTCACAGCCCTCTCCGACAAAGACTTCTGCAACAGGGACATATCAAAAGATAATAAGGTTATTCCTTCCCTCTAACTTATAAAACCAGCTATTTATTTGCCTTCTCTTAATATTTTAGCAGTATATTGCTTACTTACTATTTAGTATAGAATGAGGTTATCATGCCTCATTGTCTTTCATGTCAATGACTGTCAGGCCTACTGTAGCCACCACATCTCTCAACCATATGTCATATATTTCCTTAGCACTCATTTTAACTAACATACTTATTTAGAGCATACTTATACTCCAGATGCCAAGTTCTCCTTTCCCATGTAATTCTCCTGCCTGCTGTCATTTTCTAAGGAAAATGTCTTATTCAGTGATATTGTGGAACTTCATTTCAATAAATAAATTGGTCAGATCAATCTCTCCTCTATAAGCTGGAAATAGAAAATTGGTAGCAATTTAATATTACTTTACAAATATTTCTTCCCCTTGCAATCCCTCAGAACACTTAAATACACAGCTCAAGCCACCCCTTAACTGAAGGAGAAGGTTGAAGGGGAGAAATGTCCCCTTCATGATGAAAAATAACTGCAGCAAACCCCAAATTGCAGTGTGTAAAATCTGTATATTCATCCATTCACAACCACAGTATTTAATAGTTCATTTGTCATAATATTTATTGATTTTCGCTAGCAGGTTTGGGAATGAAGAAGTAATGGGCAAATGGTCACTAATTCTTTCTAGCTAACCAGTCCTCCAGTCTAATGAACTTTGAACCTCCTGGGTCTTGCTCAGACCTGCCAGGCTGCAGTTCCAGGTAGCTGGCTTTTTACACCTTGCTGCTTCAGTAAGATTTAATCCACATCCAGAAGTCCATACTACCCATTTCAGATATTACCACGTCTACTCTTGCAAAGCCAGCTCCAAGTGAGCTTTGAGATAGCTAGACAGGAAACCTGAAAAAAGGAGATAAGCCAGGATAATGTGTCCTCTTTGTCTTGTCAAAGAAGTTCCACGACAGTATATTCTTCTCCTTCAGCAATATCTTTCATAATTTTCCTCCTTTATAAAGTCATGCAAAATCTGCAACAATAAATATATTTAAAATATAGAACAAATTTCAACATAAACTGCTACCGCCAACTTCACAGGCATGAAAACATAGTACCATCCAATCTGCAGAACAAACCTTTTCCTTTTCTCCTGTCAGGAAAGGAGTCTCTGGCCTTCTTTCACTGGGCTTTCTGAACAGAATGACAAAATTTGAAGCCAGATTCAGCTACTGGTTATCCAAAAATGATCATTTGTCCAGCTCAGTGTGCGTGTGTGTATTCTTTTAGCATGCCATTTCATGTTTCTCAGAATTTAGTTACACCTTTGTGCTAAAACAGAAATAGATACAGCTGATGATAGACTGTCTCCTCCTCCGAAGTCTTTAAAGATAGCAGGATATGGAGATTATCAAGGATCCCAAACCTCTCTTCTCTGTTCATTTTACAGTGCTACACCACAAATGAAAGCAGTGAAATAAGTGGCATCTGTGGAAGGAAGCTCTTCTCATCTCTCAGTGAGTATGTCTTTCCTTTGCTTTTCTCATCAGCAAATTAGCAGCTCTAAGGATGTTCTAAGATGTGGTGGCATCAACTTTGTGTAAAAAATGACTGAAGTATTTGAGGTTTATTGCTGTGCCTACAGCTTCCAATAATATGAGTCCTTATTGCCAGGCTGACAACTTCAAATGTGCATTTGAATTTAGGAGCAGAACTGTGGCATCAGTGTGGTGTGAATCACCAGAGCTAGCTAATCGACATCTCAGGGAGCTTACTGCAAACTGCAGGTGTTTCAGATATTTGATAATACGATCCCTTCATCTCAACACCAAGGCAGAAGTGCAGCAGCTTTGTGTTAAGTAACAGTCTTTGGAAATGTTGAACTCCAATTCACAAGCAAACATGCACTATGCTATTTTAATTCCAGTTATTTTTGAAAAAATTAAGATCATGTTCTGCCATACTCATGTAGCAAAAATAGCTTTTTAATATGACACAATATACTCTTGAGAGATTACAATTGGTATTGTTGCTAAAACTGCTTTGCTAAGAAGTGGGTCTCCAAATGCAGACTCTTAAGGTAAGAGAAAAACTGCAGTACATAACAGTGCAAAAATTAAGTCTTTAAAGCCAAAGCTGTACTATTTTTAGCATCAAAACATCTTACTAGACTATTAAAGAAAAGCTCTGCATTTTGTCAGCAGCTGTTTTGGGTCATGGATATAAATATTTCCAAGTAATTTGTGGCCAAACAACATTCTTTGTTCAGCAATTTAGTATTTTGACTATTTGTTAAATGTCAACTTACAGCAAATAAAATTTAACAACCCACATGGAGGACTGCTACGAAAAATTATTCTGGCAAATGGTACTGTGTATCTGAAATAATTCATGACAATCACAACATGTTTTTATGGGTTTTATTCATGATGACATTTATGTTGCACCCTGCAGGATAAATAGCTCCCAATGTGAAAAAAAGTGTTACCTTTCATATGGCTCTACCTCCATTTCCCACAATCTCTTTAAAGGAACATTAAAAACTGTAAACAAAAATTGATAACTAAATTTCCTTGTGGTTATATAACTTACACTTCTACAAGCTAAAAACCTTGATTTCATGTTTTTGACAGTACAAAAAACCACCCATTTCCTTAATATATCTCAGGAAAAAGCTGCTGCCAGCTTTTTCATCAAGACACAATGTACCTCTAAGAATAGACTTCACCCTGGTTTCTCCTTACTTAAAAAAAAAGATATTTTTGTAATATTCCTCCTTGGTTTTGTGGTTTGGGTTGTTTTTTTAAAAACAATCATGACCCTTTTGCAGTGAAATAGCTGTCCACGATGATGTTAACCCCTTCGGAGGTCTCTTGGGCTAGCTCACAATTTGATAGCAAAGACCAGGATAAAGACAGAAAGAATATAGTCTGATTTGATTTCCCTGCATATCTCAGTTCTGCATGTTATTAGAAAAACTGGCACTATTAGAAGTTTCATTCTTGTTTGCACATTACTCGGAAAACTTGTTTACTGTTAGAGGTGAATCACTACCTCATCTGCATACATGCTGATATGTACAGAACCACCCATATGTATCAGATAATCTGGATGTTCTATATAAAGCCTCCTAAGTAAACAGCAAAGTGCAAGGAGAAATTCAAAGCTGCCACATTTCAATTTTGCTACGTTAGTTCAAACAGAATAGAAACAAATTTTCCCTATGACATATTTAATTACTGGAGTCTTTTGGAAAGGAAAACTTAACCTTTGTAGTAAGAGTTTGCTCAAAAACTTTCATCTCTTTTTTCTATCTTCAGTATATATAGGAATAGATATATTATGAATCAGTCCTTTAGAAATAGTTGGCTATTTAGTACAATATGAAAAACTAAAATCTTTTAGCTTTCCAGCTGAAGGAAACGATCCTTACCTTACAAATAGCAGTGACTATTAGGACAAAACCACGGTGAGCACTGTTTTATGATGTTCATGCTTAGTACAGCCAGATATCAGAACTTGTGATTTTGCTCCCCAGTCTTTCTTGTCTGAGTCTGCACCTTGGCAGACTCAACTATTTCTCATGTTCATCCCAGACCTACAGTGGCCAGCTCTTTCTTTAGATTTCCTAGTCCACAGAGGAAGGACCAGATCTTTGTGTGTTATACTGAGAGAGAAAAAAAGAGAGGTGTTTGTAGCTGAAAGGCAGTGCTATATGTACAATATCAACTGCACATGAAATGGGATGTTGTGTTTCAAAAGTTGACACAAATGTTTCTGATAAAATGTTTCAAACTCTACCACAATGTTAAAAATAATACTGGGTTTATTTCAAAGAAAAATATATTCTCCTTATACAACTAAAAAGGATTTTTATAAATAAGTTTCAGACAAAATTATCCCAGAACAGTCAAAGAGCATTCCTTGTTTAATTTCTGTTCCTCTAGAAGGTTGTGAGAGCGTGCTACCAGTGATATAGTAATGTGGCTTCAAACATGGTATAATGACTACAAATGCTTTGATGTTTTGTTCTATGATACTCATTCAGTTCAAGAAGAACACTCTAGGAAAATACAGTTTGTTGCCAGTGTACACAGGTTACACTACGCCATCATGCCAGTACAATATGTATTTTCATGTTTGTGATTTATATTAGGATATATGTCCAAAAGCTCCCTTCAAAAACCAAAAGGAGTGTTTCTAGAATTGTATTTTTTGCATGAATCTTGAAACAGATCCCACCTCACTTATGGAAACTATTTTTGTGACCTTGACAGGAAAAAATAGCTTTTAAAATGTCTCCAGAATGCCCTGCTTGGCAAAAATGTGAATTAATGTTCCCTTACCTCTGACTTATCAGGCTCCTTTGAAATGTCTGGATGAACCCCCAAGAATTAGAGACCCCAAAATCACTTCTGAAAACTCATCCAGTTTTAAACCCTGGTAGGAGCAAACAGAAGATAGTTTCAAATATGGGGGGAAAGTGCAACACACAAATTCAAGAAAAGGCATTCACGTAAATGTGGTATAACTGCATATCTCCTGGTACTGACTGAACTATAATTCCCCATTCATGCATATCTTGGAACATTACCAACTACAATCACCTTTTCACTGCCACCTCTAGATTATCTTGTGTCTCCTGTGACTCCCTTCCAGCAACACAACTTAAAAGCATCCAGTATATAACAGCAATAGAATAATCAATCTACAGATTTTTTCTGGAACATCTAGCTTCCCAAATTTCGTCAGCCTCCACTACAGCAGCCACAAGACACACTAAACTTCAGATCTTAAGCCTGTTCCCACGGCAGAAGGACAAAACTTCCGCTTGTTTTGATGGTAAAGGAACCCTCTTTACTCACAAGTTGTTAAATCTTCACAAAACAGTCCATCTGTCTGATAAAAAATCTTTTATTTGCTAGCTCCCATCTTACTTACTGCGCATCTGGCAGTCTAGTCATGAAGCATTGTTTTGCTATGTCTGTACCAGGTTACAGTGTAAGTAACCACACAGCTTTCAGGCTGACTATGTGATATGGAGAAGATATCTGAGGATGCCACAGAAGGGTGATCATGTTAGTACAGCAGAACAACCCAGTTTCATTTATTCTTTTGGAGCTGGCTCTCAGTGAAATATACATTACACTGCCTTATAATATTTAATGAATTCAATTTCCAATTCAACTTCTTCCTCTCAGGATTTGGGAGCAAAAATTTATGTAGTATCTCTTTTAAATGTAAATAATAAAACAGAAATTGCAGAAGTGTTTGGCAAGAAATTCTCTGCAAAAAGAATCTACAACAACTTAAGGAATATTCTTTAAATGGACTAAATAAGAAAAACTACATGGAAAGGAATAAAAACAAATCTTTTTTTTTTCCACTTTAGTGTATTGATGCTGTCTGCATCTTTCACAGTTAGACAAGTTATTTACAGACTCAGAAAGAGTACAGTGTTTATCAGATGAACAATGGAAAGAATGGCTCTTGTGATCTTGGTGATTAGGAATTAGCTGCCACATTGACGCTGAAACTTTCTTCTGCAATATAGACCTGAATTGCAGTAACTCCATCACACACTTTCCCTATGGCTTGTTTTAGATTTTTCCCGATTGCTCGGTTATTTCTGTGTAAATATACATACTGAATAAAATCTCATGGAGGGTATTACTGGTGAGTGCCCATATTATTTATAGATCCAAAATACAGGATTTTTTCATACCTATCTCTACATATATATTCTACCTGTACCTCCTGAGGGAAATGAGCAGGGCTGGAAGAACAGACTGCAGGCTTTTCCATCCACAGCCTGAAGGCAGAAGGAGTTTCATAGCCAATGGGAAGCCACGCAGGGCTCTTAGGTGTCATTAGGCTTAGGAAATCATTGGCAGGGTTTTCAGGTCACATTATCAGTTTTAGATGTAGGCAGAATTTAGACATCTGGGTTCTACTGAAAGTGCTTAAGTCTTTATTTAAATTTAGCCACAAGTTCTTCCTGTTAGGCACTTTGAGGCCTCCTCAGTTCCCAGGCATGCACCAAGGACACTGGAAATGGGTGAGCTTTTAGGGACTGACATATTCTAAGGTGAAGCATAAGTACTCATACTTACTTAGAGTATGGCAAAAGATACCAAACAGGGAAGGAGAGAGAACTGGTCCTTGTGTATAAAAATCTCAGGATCAACAAGGATACTTTGGTATCACTTGATACAATTCTAAACCCTCACCAATTTAATGGAAGTCTGGAATACTCGTGAATTGCTGGCTAAGATACAGACTGGAAAGGTTCCCCAAAAAGTGTTTCATTACTTGTGTGGGTGTGGAGAAAGTGTTATAATTCGTCAACTGTATCTGAGTAGTTATGTTACTTTATCACTTTCTAAGCCAAAGAGCTATTTTTAAATTGAATTAAAAATTGCTACTTATGCAGTTATCCAATGGATACTCTCCAAAACAGGATTTTTTGTAGCTATCTTGGGTCAGAAGAACATGATAAATCAGCATGCAAACACCACCAGCTTAAATTCAATTAATTCCCTTTATATGTTCATTCACCCACTAAGATGTGGTTTGCATTCATCCCTCATAATTAATTCCCAATTATTCGCTCACTCTTAAATGTAAAGGAATCTAAATGTGGTATAATCTATTTAATTTAGAACCAGAAAAGTGGAGCCTTGAGAGAAAAAATTCAAACACATTAATAAGAAATGCTTCAAGAAAGGCTACTATTCACTGGTGCAAAATTATCCTGACAAATTCTCTGTTAACTCCTACCTTTCTCCAGAGCTATGCCTCATAACATGGGTGGTGAGTATAGTGAAGGTAATATTGATGGTCCAGGTATCGAGCTGTCTTGCCTATTACATTCTTATAAAATTTAAAAAGGGTAAAATACTCTGTTTCTCCATCACATCCTTTTTAGCTCTGACAGACCTGCTTGTAAGCAGATAGCCTTCTTCCAAAGTGGAGGCTTAAATAAGGTAAAGATACCTCAGAAATAACATGCTCATCTCAGGTCACCCTGATAAAGTTTTGTGGGGGTTTTCATGTTGTGAAATAAAAGGGACGATATGATCTAAAGAAAAGCATAATAGTCCAAATCCTGGTATTGTTACGGACATTATCTCATGATCTTCATGAACTTAGTTCTTTGTGGATAGTAAAAAGATCTTTTCAAAGTAGCTTCTTTCTTCTGGACCCTGTACAAAGTTAGAGATCCCCAAAATAGCATGCTAACATCTACTTTACAGCCTAAGAGTAGAAACAACAAGTATGAGAAGTGCTTGATGAGTCTGACTAGGAAAAAAAGACCTTTTTTATTTTTTTTTATTTTTTTCAACAGAATGGAACCAGCCTTTTT
>NW_009944735.1:8811-11961 GCF_000696875.1 Nestor notabilis
CCAGCGAAAAACCACATCCGCCACTAAGGGCTGTCAGCAAAATATCTCTACATGCAATAGGCCTGCCAGCTGCTGGCATTTCAGGGCTCTCAGTGGCATGAGCTGAGTAGCACATATTTGTGCAAGAAAAATAAATCAAAAAGCCTCTTCAATTTAGCCATTTTACCCTGTTTGGAAAGGCCTCAAAGCCTCTTTTTTTACCAACTATATTTGGTTTTTAAATAAAATAATAGCAGTATTAATATTAATAAAAATATTAATATTATATTGTACATTCATAAAATATATTAACATTGCCTAAGAGTTTGTAACAAACTTGTTAAAAAGAAAATTCTATCAATTCAATAGTAGTATTCTTTCAGTTGTTTACCTTCAACTGATTCTCATATCTGTTTTAGGAAGAACCTATAGGTTAACAATGAAAATTTTTAAATATCCAGCTTATTTGCTGTCTCTGCACTGCCTGCAACAGCCTCATCATCTTTCCCTTCAGGAGAGACTTTGTGGGATCATAACAAAGGCTTCCTAAACTGTTCTAAAGAGCCAGGTGGCAGTGCAATCTGTAATTCTTCTTCAAAAATGTTCCTTTTTGCCCTATATTAACCCTTCTCCCTAAACAAATGTCTCGTGCTACAAGGTTTAACCGTATTCAAAAGGCACCAAGAATAGCAGCCAGGTTGAAGGATGGTGAATTTCATTCACTCCTTCCCTGCTTTCCTGGTTCCTTGTTCGTCTTGGTTTTGTATTCCTTGGACTGAGATAATAAGGGCTGTATCATCAGAGATGTCCTCCTCCTAGGTAATATAAAACACGCAAGTGTTACCATCAAACTCATGGAAAAATGACCCTTGAAAGCACTATATACATTGTGATTTGCACACTCCTGTACTACCCACAACACTCCACCCAGAGATAAATCTTCCCCAGTGATCATTCAAGGCATTCCTACTACATAAGAACCACTGCCGGTAAGTTAGCACCATTAAAATCAATGCTACACTGGCAACATTTCATCATCCACATTTAATTTTCATCATTTCTCCCTGCTTTGCATATTTTGTACGTATTCACTATTCAAAGATTAGTTATATCCCAAGCTAATCTTTGGCCTTACTGACCAGTGTTACAACACTGTAAGATTATTTATTTTTAAATGGGATTACAAATCACGGAGATTTTTTAATTTTTTTATCACCATGTGGTAGAGACATTTTGCTAATGAATTGCTGGCTTGTCTCCTTTATTTATGACATCACCTATCTTAACTATATAATGGATTTGGGTAACAGAGGTTAAAGCAACATGATTCATAGAATTTTGATTTCAAGTAGGGAGTAGACAGCCGTATAAAGAATTATGAAGAGATCATGTTCAATAAACATTCAGTGACAGAAGTAGGAATGTTAAGACAAGAGGAGAATAATTTGGTTTTAAACAGGCACTTGTTGACAAAAATCAGTCATTCAAAATAGGTTATATTTTGACCTAATACATAACTATATCTCTTGTTGGTATTTTAGGGGGAGAGGAAAGAAGAGGGAGAATGGAAAGATTACAGCAAGAAATGCAAGCATCGTGACCAGTTCAGTCAAAGCCCCTGTTCAACACACAGCAGTGACCTCAAATGTTAAGCTAAGAAATGAAAAATGAGTAAAACTAAACTACCGCAGTGCTACAGTGTGAATCAGTCATACATTCTTTCTTGGGTAAGAAAGCTTAACTATGTTAACCTGACTTCAAAAGGCTATTGGAAATGGAGGTGGAGAGATCAGAGATGGACATCAAGATCAAAGAAGGGAAATACTTTACGTTGAAAGAGTGGAAGTTTGAAATCACCTATCTTAAAAAATAGGCAGGATAGAAAATGAGAGAATAACATTGGCAAGGCAGATAAGCTAGATAAGTTAAAAGACTGCAAATTTCAAGGCAACAACAACAATAAAAACCCACCACCCTTTGATACTCAAAGTCTGTATGTGGATTTCACCGCTACAAGGTGCTTTGCAGCATTCAGGTAACTGCTAGCCACTAAACAAGTGATGAAACAGCATTGCAGCAAAAGATGCTTATAAAAAAGTTAAAGTTTGGGATTTAATAGAAACCGTGAAGCTCCTTGGCATGAAACAATCTCCAGTTACTGTGGGAAGTTCTTTTGAAAGACTTTCTTTGCAGAAATCTAATGCAGAGTTCTTTCAAAAAACTTTCTGAAGTAGACAGCCAAGGGTAGTGTTGCATATCAGACTTGAACAACTACTACAGTCTAGGAAGAACTAGGAAGTTCTTCGTTTCTACTAAGTGTGTTGAGATGTAAAGAAAACAGTCTCTCTCTAGACACTGAAATTCTTGGCATAGGATTTAGGCTGTGGAAGAGGGAAGTTACAGGCTGCAATTTACTTCAGCATGGGACCTGCAGGAATAAAGCAATCTGTTAGCCTTCCTTTGCAGAGGAGAACTTAGACACAGACAAATGTGAGATCCTAAGTATGGCCTTAACATCAGAAGTAAATGTCTAAGATCCTTTTCTGCAGTCTGTATACACCTCCGTATTGCTCCACTGCTTTTATCTCTTGAAAGAAGCTAAATGTCAATGAGCATAGCTTTAAGAGGGCAGAGGAATTTACTTTTTTTTTTAAAGCAAACATTTGAAAACAATTTGTCCTTCAAACAAAACGTTATTTGTCAAAAATGGTTTCTTAGTTGAAATGGAGCTATTCTGGGATTGTTCTAGAATAATGATATAATCCTAAAAGGTATAATTCCTGCGTCTTCTTGGATCTGATAAAACTCCACTGAGCTCAGTGAGGTTACACTGTCACCAGCTTCGGAAGAAACAGCTCAAATCTAGCTGAGATATACAGCAGCTTAAAGACACATTGCAAATTTTAAAGCGGCTGCAAATGCCCCGTTATTTGTACAGAGCCACAGAAAACGAATAAAGATCAGCTCCAGGTTTGTTCTGATGCTTTGACGCTAATGCTAGCAGGGAAGTTACCCAGCGGGATAAGCAGTTAACCCGGGCTGGCGTGAGCACGCGTTGCCCCGGTGGGCTCCTTCGAACAGGAGCGCCCGCAAGGCTTGCTCTCTCTTCCCTCCGTGCTTTTAGCGTGTCTGCAACTCATTTCCAAGGGACCTGGGGGAGGCAAACTAGAG
>NW_009944736.1:0-7518 GCF_000696875.1 Nestor notabilis
GGCCTCGGACCCCACGGGCGCCATCCCTGCAGGTGAGATGGGGGGCTAAGCCCTGTGCATGGCACCCCCAGCTTCCTGCACCCTGACACAGACATCCTTCTCACCCATCATCATGACCCTCCGGAATCAGGGTGTCCCCCACAACCCCTGCATGCACCCCACCATAGCCACCCTGCATCCCAACCCCGGCGCCGCGGTTAGGGCAGAGCAGGATCACAGACGAGCCCAAAAAACCTGACCCAGCAGTTTTATTCTCCCAGCTCGAATTCAGAAAAACCTCAGAAAAGGCTTTCCTGGCATAATTAAAAAAAATAGAAGCCTATCTGCTGGGAACAAACCCGGCTCTGCCGGAGAGGTGCAGCACGGCAGTGCGAGAGGTTTTGCTGCCAGCAGCAGAAAGGCAAGGGGCCGCTACTGGGTCTCTCAGCAGGACCCTTGTGTCCCCTCCAGCATCATTCCCCCCAGCTCCAGCTCTTCATGGGGGTTAAATAAAACAAGTAGTAATGGTGATTTGCAGATGGGAATCGCTGTCTCTTGCCATTTCCCACCGTTCGCCTAAATCTGTACTGGGGCCGAGAGGGTGAATCTGTCCTAGCACTAACCCCAGGCAATTCTTATTTTCAAGGGCAAATACTCCTTAAGCACTTTTTACCCCATGACTATTCCCAGGGACACAAACACGCACATGACACCATGAGCAAGGATTTTTAAACTCTAAACTAGTTCACCCTTTTCCTAACCCATAGATTTATGCTGGCAGCGAGGACAGTATAGTGTCTCCCTCTCCACCAAATATTTGCTTTGGTCTAAATGAAAATGCCTTTGGCTTCCAAAACAGTTTAACTTGCATATTTGTACAGCAGGGAAAAACGTGCCCTGAGGTGACTTTTTGTTTGGTAGTTACTGGGGTTTTGCAGAAGTTGGGAAATCCAGAGGTGATGCTCTCTTGCTGTGCCACTCTGGGTTTGCACCACTGAGGCTTTTTGCAGCTATGCAGAGTAGCCATGCATTGCACCTATGTGTCATGGCCACGTATTTCATCTATGCATAGCATCCATGCATGGTGGCCCTGCACAGCATTCTTGCAGTGGCCATGCTTCATGGGTGTGCATTGCATCTGCACTTTGTGGCCATGTATTGCATCTGTGCATTGCAGCCATGCATTACAGCCATGCACTGCATCCATGCACAACAGACATGCATCAGGGCCATATGTTGCATCTACACATTGCATCTATGCATTGCTGCTGTGCATTGCACCACGCATCATGGATGTGTATTGCATCCATGCATTGTATTTGTGAATTGCATCCATGCACTATGACCATATATTGCATCTGCATTGCATCCATGCATCATGGCCATGCACAGCACTAATGCATTGTAGCAATGCATTGTGGCCATGCATCTAATCCATGCATCACAGATCTGCATCATGGCCATGCACTGCATCCATGCATTGTGGCAGTGCAGTGTGGCTGTGCCTTGCAGCTGTGCATTGCATCTATGCATTGTGGCCATGTACTGCATCCATGCGTTGCATTTGTGCGCTGCATCTGTTCATCGTGGCTGTGCCCAGACACGATTGATCCCAACAGGGAGCAAACAGCGCAGCAGACGGGTTGGTTTCAAGGTTCAATAAAAATCACAGTGGTGAACAAAACGGGGCTGAAGGTATTTGGCAAACATCCTGGCCCCAGCTGGGCACCCGCCAGCTCTCATGCACTGACACAGGGCTGGGCATGAAGCAACCTGCATGGGCCATGGTAGGGAGGGCCCAAAGCAGCCGTGCCCTGCAGCACCCTCCAGCACCCTCTGCACGCTGCTCCCACCCAAAGGTCTCTTGCAGCCCCAATGGGTGCAAGACAGCATCTTCCCACCACAGCCCTGTGGGCTCAGGACTACAGCCAGAGGCACAGCCCACCCTTGATTTATTGATAAACCCATCACCAGGAGGTTATTCTCTGCTGCCAGCACCACAGCATCACCCTGCACACCTGGGACCCCGCAGCATCCCTGCAACAGGAACGAGCAGCCGTTTGGGAATGGGTGCCTCCTCCACCACCGCCTCTGCACCAAGCTCTGCTCACAGCGGGATCCCTGAGGAAAACACCTTCTTAAGAGTACGTGGAAATGAAACCAAGTCTTTAGGGTGCTGGCAAAAACCCCAGTGCCACAGCTCATCACCTCACTGCCTCCAAACTGCCTTTAAACATCAGGCAGGAGCTGGGCATCAGGCCCCACTGTGCAGCTTATGGGTCCCTTGGGAGAGCTTCCCCGCAATACCACACTGCTCTTGGCACCCCAGGGCTGTTCATCCCCATGCCAATCAATATATTTACTACTCCTTCTGCAGCATGAATTGTCCCTGAGCACTGGGGATTAAAACACACTAGCTGGCATCAGCAGAGCACGGGCATCGTGCACCTTGGTGGGGACAGCACTGCCAGAGGCAAAGAAAATACTCCCTCAGCAGCAGCTCCGCAGAACATTACCTCCAAGAGCAAGCGAAACACAGGAGAGAAAGAACCATAGATTTTGCTATTTATATAGAAAATGCTGCTGCTGAATGAGAGCATCCCATGAGACAGCCACGTAGGGTACCACAGGAGAGGACAGTGGCTTTGCGAGACCCCCTCATCTCTAGGAGCTCCTCCTGGGGCTCTGCCAGCTTTCTGTGGCAGATTTAGTAAGTGGGCACAAAAAGCTCCTTCCAGGGTGATGTGCCTCCAGCAGCCTCAGCCAGACGCCGGCAAATTCTTTCCGAGCATCTGCTGTTCATTCCTACAATGTCAGCTTTGATTCCCTGGGACCCCGCGCTGCTGCCCTCAGCAAGTCGCTCCAGCGCAAGCGCTGTCATGAGGCACAAACGTATCCGGCTCCAAGCTGGAAAGACCCTGGATTGCAGGGAGAGCCCCCCCGGAACACCACACTGGGGTGGTGCCACAGGTCACACCACAGCCAGAGCGAGAACCTCCACCCCAGGCAGTTTTGTAGAGGTTTTTCTATCCAGAGAGCAAAATTGACTGGAGAAAACACTAGGAATGAGGACTTGGGCACAGATCAGCCTCCACAGTGCCCAGAGATCCAGGTCTTCCAGCTGCATTTTCCCTGCCACAGGGAAAAAAGCATAGGAAGGCATTGCAAATGCCTTATGTGCTTTGTAACTCCAGGACGATGCAGAGAAAATTCCTCGATCCACTGTGGTTTTCAGTCCAGGCTGCTGGAATACCATCTCCCTCCCTTGTACTTTTGCCATGGGATAAACCCCTTCACAAAGCTCTGCTGTAAAGAAAACATCATGCAATAAACCTGCGGGCCTGGAAAAGCAGCTCGGGCTGTTGCTGCTGACTCGGCGGGGGATTTATTCAGCACGGGGTCCTGCAAACATGGCCGAGGGCAAGCAGAGGCTGGGCCCAGTTCAGACAGAGGTGCCAGAACAGCCTGCCAGGCTCTCTCATAGGAAATATAAATTTGGATGCAATTCCAGGGTTGGGGATTTAACATCGCTTGAACTTGCTGGCTGAGGTGGGGTTTTCTTCCAAAGAAGCAAGTGCTTCTGTGCATGTGAAGCCAGGCTGGTTTGCATGTGCAGCATTTCTTCCCCACCTCCACGTATTTAATCGCATCTAAAAGAAGCCTGTGGATTGGGTCAGGTTTGTACCCCCGTGGTACCTACCCTGTGGGTGTGCCACCCCATGGCACTACAGTGCCAGCTGCTCAACCCAGCCACACTCTCCAGCCCCCAAGCAGATCCAGTCCATTTCTATGTCACCCAAATTCACCCCTTGCCAAAATAAATAAAATATTTTTTTTTAAATAAAAAATTCTGCCCTATCAGGTCTCTTAACTCATTACCAGGCTTTTGTTCCAGCCCTCCCAAGTCACAATAGGGGTGAGGGAAGGGATTCCGCATGGGACCCACACGTAGGCACAGGCCATCCCACAGCAAGAGGCTGCCCAAAGTGCAGAGCAAGATGGGAAGATGAATTCACAGGGCAGGAATTTCTTGTTTTTAAGAGTTTAGAGTCAGTTTTACCCCACATCACAGGGCACAGGTATGCATGAGCTGTTATTACAAGTTTTAAGGCCGTCACTTAATGCAGCTTCTACTAACCCAAAAGCTAGATTAATTCCTGCTTGCGGTTGCCCCGTAATTAAAATTGTCTCCAATTCTTCATGAACTCAACAGTTTCCTCCTAATGAAGAGAGGCAGATGAAAGAGACCTTCACTGGGAAAAAGGACTCAGTTATAAATATTACATTACTTCATCCGCCACAAAAGCTATTTGGATGTTGGAAACTCAGCCTGGGCAGCCGGGGGCCAGCCCCAACAGCCCCAGCAGATGCCCCCAAGTGCTGGAGGTATCCAAAAAGCCTCTGCAAGGAAGGTTCCCCCAGGAGCTCGCCTGTCTCCACCTCTGCAACAGTCCTTCTCTTCCCCCTCTTCTTCTTCCTCCCCTTCAGCTGCTGCAACAGGACAACAGCAACAGGATGAGTGGGTGCTGGGGACACCCAAGGGACAGCCACAAAAGGCCGAGCCAAGTGCATCATCCCCAAACTGGGATAATGGCCCCTCTGTCCTCTCCTGTTTGCGCTGCAGCTGCAATCACATCCAGCACTGGCAATGACCCCCGTGGGACATCACATCAGCACATGGGGAAACATGCACCGAGCCACGGCAGCTTGGGAAACCACTCTCCCAGCCCATCCTTCTGCCATGCACTGAGCAGGATCCAGCCTGGAAGTGCTGATTTTCCATCTGCCTGTGACCTACAGCAGAGCCATCACAGGCTTCTTCGTTCCCTCACTTTGGTGCACTAAAATATAAATAAAGCCGCCCAGCCTCCGCGAGGATGCATACAGAAATGGATTTCGCCTGGCACAGGCTCCAGCGAGGGAGGGACGGCGCCTGCTCTTCCTCTTCCCTCTTCTGCTACGAAACGAGCCCCTTCCATTATATTTCCTTCCGGCAAACTTCACCCGAGCCTTCAGGACTAGACTATTATCTGCTAAGAGCATCCATGGCATCACGACTGGGTTGGGGAATGGTTGGGGAATGATTGTTCTCCCCAGTCTGGGTCCAGATCCTGTCCCCACCACATTCCCAAGGGTTTTATGAGCCATTCCCCAGCAGCACCAGTAACAAACCCGAATCTCCCAGTGCTCAGGTGCCACTCCTGGGACTGCAGGCATCACTTCAAAGGGTGCACGTGAAACATTGCCTTTGCTTCCCTCTCCTTGGGCAGGCTGCAGCCCACACTACCAGCAGCATCCATAAATGCTTGGGGATTTGGCCCTCGGCCTTGGATGCAGGATCCCTGGACCACCAATCAGCCTAAGGGCCAGTGTCACCATCCCGCATCCCTGAGTTGCCAAATCATGGACCTCCCTATTTAATAACCCCCACCCAAGATGCTCCGGCCCTGGGCAAACCAGGGGAAAGCACTTTTCGGTAGCCCTATCCCTGACACCCCGCTCCCAGGCACATTCCCATACATGGGATCGGTGCCCAAAGCCATCCTCACTCTGGGGAACATGCAGTGTTTTGTGCACATAGGGAGGGGTTAAAAAAAAGGATGCAAAGCACTCTCCACAGAGCTAAGAGCCTGAAAACCAGCTCCATTTTATGCCGAAGGGCACATAACTGCGCCTGGACCATCCAGAGCCCCGCAGCATCCTTGCCTCCAGCTCCAGATCCCGCAAAACCAAGCAAAACCCAAGTTACTTTCTTTTTTAACCGTGGAGCAGGCAGAGGGGGATTTGTCCTCCCCAGGCAGTGCTGCTCTCTGGTTCTCTGGCTGGGAGAGCCCCTCAGTCACGCGGGAGCCTCCATAAACTTTTTTGCCCCAGCAGCAAGAGGGAAAAAGCTTTTTTGTTGTTGTTGTTTGAGAAATATCCTAAGCCTGCTCTTTCAGACAAGGACAAAAAAAAGCATAAAACTCAATTAAGAAGCAGGCAGATATTTTAACCACCGCCATCATTTGTATACTCCATCTGGAGTCCAAAGGCTGCCTTTTTTTTTTTTAGCAGGAGGGAGCTGACATCATCTTAATTTGAAATTCACATTTATTTTTACATCTGGTCTGAATTAATCTTTTTCAGCGTACTGACTTTCATGTAATGGAATAATTGCTTACAGACTCGGGGTTTAAAGAGCCTGAATAAACCCAGTTTAAAAAAAGAAATGCCTCTACAAAATGATAGTAAAAAGCCAGTACCTATAACCAAACCCCAACATGCCTTCGGGACTGGGAGTTTTAAACGAAACAACATCGCTTTCAAGCAAGAGAGCTCAAATTAATCCCTGCTCCATCCAAGAACCGGAGAGGGCAAGTGAGCCCGATGGAAAAACACCGACACAAACCAGCCCAGGAATTAGGCAGAGTGGCAAAGCTCCACATGCCCAGCTCCATCAGCGCCACGCCGAAGCATCACTGGAAAAGCAGAGTTTGGCTTAGAGAAAAAAACATCCTCATGACCAAAAATTTATCAGCCATGAGCAGAAAAAAGCTGATTCAGGACTGCAACAACAGCAAAGGTGACAGGGGCCGGGGGCACGCAGGGCCAGGCACTGCCTTACTCCCACGTGCAAGTCAAAGGACATGGGAACACCATGCATGGTCCTGGGAAACCTCAGACCCAATTTCCTTCCTGCCACAAGGGCACAATGTCAGTTAAAGCCCAACTGAAGAGCTGTGTGGGTTTATCTTCGCCACTTCCAGAACCTGTCAGGGACTCACATCTGCAGTGGGACACTCAGAGAAGACCATTAGTGCCACTATCAGGTACTGGCTTGCACCTTGAGCCACAGCACCCCCATAGCTGACCTACGGGTGAGTGGGGTCCATGGACAATGGGGTCCCACAGGTGACTGTGACTCAGAAACAGGAGGATCCATGGGTGAGAGGATCTACGGGTGAGGGGACCAACAGATGACAGGACCCATGTGTGAGGGGTCCCATGGACAAGGGCAACCCACGGACAAGGGGGCCCACAGAAAAGAGGTCTCACATAGAAGAGGACCCACGGGTGAGGGAACCCACTGGTGAGTGTGGCCCATGCATGAGTGTTACCCCTGAGCAAGGGGTACTGCAGGAAAGGGGATGCGTAGTTGAGTGTGACCCAGGGGTGGAGAGCCCTGCAGGCACAGGGACCCATGGGCAAGTGGGACCTAGGGGTGAGGGGATCTGTGGGTAAGTATGACTTGTGGGAAAGTGTTATCCACAGGCAAAGGGACCCATGCGCAAGGCAGCCATGGGTGTGTGTAACCCATGGGCAAGGGGACCCACTGGTCAGTGTGACCAGGGTCATGCCATGGGTGAGGGGACCTGTGGATGAAGGGGCACACAGGCAAATGTCAACAAGAGGATCCATGGGTGAGTGTGACCCACGGGTGAGGGATCCCATGGGTGACAAGATGCTTGGGCAAGTGTGACACATAAGCAAGAGGTCCCAGGGGCAAGGAGATCTGTGGGTTAGAGGGTTCCAGATGTAAGAGGCTCCCAGGGGTGAGGG
>NW_009944737.1:0-3982 GCF_000696875.1 Nestor notabilis
ATCAGCTCCCATGGACTTGTGAACGTTCAGGTTCTTAGGGTGGTCTCAAACCTGATCCTCCCCTTCAGTGGGTCTGAGGTCTTCATTGTCACAGATTTTATTCAAGAAATTATCATCCCACCCATAGGGTGCACAAAGGCAGATATAAGAAGTGGCATCATCCTTACCACCAGCTCCCTTCCCAAGAAGCAGTTTTCAAAGGCTGAGAAGAAGATATTTGCACAGGTGTGCCAGAGCTGGGAGCTGGGAGAGACAGGCTCAGGGAAAGGATTAATGTTAGGAAAGCGAAGACAGACAATCTGGTAGTTGATGAAGCAGTTGGGAAAATAAAGAAAACTGAAAGGAAAACTTCAGAGCAGGGATCTGCATAGCAGAGCTAATGAGAGTGTAGCCTCATAGCCTAGTCATTCTGTCGCTGTTTCTTGCAGTAGCCTTTGTTTTATGACATGCTTCTAGACCCATCTCAGCTGGTCTGCCTCTGCCAGAAGATTCAATTTGTTCTGTAACAGCAACTGTCTAATAACCAGTTATCTATTATTGCACTGAGTAAATAAAAGCACTGTATCCTTTGCTTTGGCACCTTAATATGATAGTTTTTCAAAAGTAAACATAAATTCCACAGCAATACCCCACACTATTTTGTGTGCTTCCCCCCCCCCCCGCAAAAGCAATCATGTCCTTGCCTTGCTGTAGGCTCAGCCTTGGCAAGTCACAAGAAAACAACAACATAAGAACTGCATGAATTCTTTAAGCATCCTCAGCAGAAGTGCTCCTTGAGCCTTTTGTGCACAAGAGAAAATATTTTGATTTGTTCATAGCAAGTAAAAGTATTTACATGTGAATTCTGAAAGCTTTTTGATATAAAAATTAAAATAAAACAAACAAACAAAAAATGCTGTTTCTAATTAGCTTAACACATTCAAAGACCATATGTTCAACTAAGAATGTTCTCAGCACCCTATGAAGTAAAACAGAAACAACAACAGCAAGTGTTAGTGGCTTAGTAGTCATGTATCTTTCCTAAGATCACTGCAGTCAGTGGCCAAGTTAAATGAATAATCTTCTTGATCCTCCAGACTGTAAGTGCTCTCAATTGTTTATAGCAATGACTACATGAATTCTCACAGAACGTTCTTAATGACTTTCGATTTCCACTGGGAAATCATTATCAAAGAAATCGAGAGTTCTGCTTATTAAGATTTAAAGCACTGCAATTCTTGATTAAGGCAATTGCATTTCTTTTTTTTTTTTTAACTGGTATGACAATATAATATATTAGGTTGCTATGCATGACCAAAAATTAAATGTCAGACCTTGGTTCATGTGTTGCATTACTAAGTAAATCAGGAAATATACATCCTCAAAATTCTGATCATTAAACCTTAAAACCTGCTTTACGCACAATAATGAAATAGAATTTATTGAACTGTATAATGAGAATGATGACAAAATCTATTCTCAGGCATTGTTGTCACTATTTGTATATATAATTATTTAGTACATATACCACAGATTTGGTCTAATTTATGTTAAGGCACTGTAAAGTCCTTAGAAGATTAATATTTTAATGGACTTTCGATGTATAAATCATTGAGAGGTAATTTTACATTCATTCTAATCAACAATTAAATCAGATACAATATGTAACAAGCAGAAATTTCTGTTTTACTGAGAGATTTTTTGTTTGGTTGTTGTTTTTTGGGTTTTTTTTTGGTGTTGTTTTTTTTTCTTTCCTGATTTATGCTGCGTCTATTCAGGTACTTTTCCTTAACGCTTGCATCATTATTCTGAGGGCATAAAGGGCAGTAGATTTAGTGTAACAATTGTGCCAGAATATCTTATTGCGGCTAGAGTAAAGTATTAATTTCTATTATTAATTTGGTTTTCATCTGGTTTCTAATAATATTTTTAATTTCATTTATTTTTCATTTATTTCTAGTATATGTGAGTGCAGTAGAACAGTAATTAAAAATGCACAGTGTTGGACTGACCACTCATGACAAAAAGAATTTCATAAATAGCCACATTTGTCACTTTTCAGTGTAAAAATTCACTTACATATTTCAGCTTGTTTGGATAGTTCAGCTGTAGGTGTAAGAATAGTGATTTCTTTCTTCACCTCTAGCATCCTTGAAACCTCTTATTCTAGGACATACGTTTGTCCACAGCTTTTCAAAAACAAATATAGAAATTTCTATGTGTGAGTGTGAATATTCATAAGTCAATATGATCTCCACACATTATTGACAAAAATATTATTTTTCCCCAGAATTTTCTGAAGTTTGGAATTTCCCTTTTGTCAGTGAACTTGTGAGTGAGGGTGGTGAGGCACTGGAATGGGTTGCCCAAGGAAATTGTGAATGCTCCATCCCTGGTAGTGCTCAAGGCCAGGTTGGACAGAGCTTTGGGCAGCATGGCTTAGTGCAAGTTATCCCTGCTCATGGCAGGGGGGTTGGAACTAGATGATCTTAAGGTCCTTTCCAATCCTGACTATTCTATGATTCTATGAACTTACATTATTTGGAATAATAATTCTGCAAGTCCTTAAAAAACCACCCAAATCCAAAAAAAGCCTCTGCTATGACCATATGCACCCTTACCACCAATTATTTGTATTTTATCTCAAGAAGGATATTTAGAAAGAAAGTAATTTAAAAAAAAGAGCAGGTGGGCAACTGAAAAGAAGGATTAAGTGATTGATTGACACATATTACTATAAAACTCGCATATGCAAGTAATATGTTGGGCTGCATCATACAGAATATCTGATTATTATTGTGATTTTACAACCTGGAAATGACCAGGAACTGAAAAGAAAACTTTTTAGTTTACTAGCTCTACTTAATATCTCCAGTTACCCTGATGCATTTTGACCTGAATCTTGTTACTCTTAGTTAGTTCTTTCAAGTAGGTCATCCTTTTCTCTGTATTACTGAAAGAAGAGTATCATATGAGCTGTCTGCAGTGGCAAACTGTATTATTATACATGAACAAAGTTTTGGCACATCATGTTGTTAAGGCCTCTGGCGTGTTTAGAATATCTTAGTCCTTGCTATTTTTACATTATTTATCATTTACTATTTATTATTTTTATGTATTTATTATTGTTTTAGTTATTATTCAAATATTTTTGTCAGACCCTTTTCTGGGCATAATTCAGCCAGTGTTCATAAACAGTTCCTTTTTTACAACATCCTATTTTCATTCAAAGCATGTGGAGTAGTCATCTATGGGACAGACTCCTGCTTCGTGGTTGGATGCCTGATTTTTCCAAAAAGGTGTAAAAGAGTTAAGTAATTTCAGACAGTTTAGGAGACATCTCCTTGTGCAAAATCTTTTTAAAAGCAAGCAAACAAACAAATCAAAACCCAAACCCCAAAATAGGCATTGTTATTTAGTGTACTGGAAAAACAGAAGTGATTTGTTTTCTGAATAAAAGTATAGATTTTATTCAAGCACTGATTTTTTTTTTCTTCTTTCTTCACAGAATCTTACTAAAAAGTGGGAAATAAAGGCAGTGCTAAATTCAAAGGTATACTGTTTAAGATTGAAACAATAAGCTTTATTCTGTTTGCTTTTCAGGTATTTATCGGAGAGATGAATTATCAGTAATTGCTTCATATGAGATATGTAAAGAATGAAACTTAACTGGTAATTTAAATGTACACAAAATTGGAACACTTTGAATCCCAATTAAAATTAATGGCTGCAATTAATTCAGACTTATTAGTCACCAGCGTGATCCATTTCCAGCTGCTGACATTTTCAAGTAAATGAGACAGTGTTTGGTGAATCCATGTCATAAAAAATGCCATCAAGGGGTGCTGTCAGCTGTTTATTTGTCAGAAAAATGTTAAAACATTTCCATCTGCCTTATAGTTGGTACAGCAACAGATTAGGCAGAGAAGAGATTCAGAGCAGCCCTGCGGAGGACTTGGGCATGTTGGTTGTTGAGAAGCTTGATATGAGCCGGCTTCAGTGT
>NW_009944738.1:0-30650 GCF_000696875.1 Nestor notabilis
GACCCTTAGCCTGGGCTCGGAGCTGGCACGGCTCCCTCTCTGCCGGGGGGGAGCGCCCGCCCCGCACTCCGCCGCACACCGCATTCATGCTCAAAGAACGTCATGGCAGTGCAGAGGGGTTTTGCAAGGGTTTGTTTCACGTGACTCACTGATACACCAGTTTTTGACCCATCTTTTTGCCGAGTTGTGACACAGGGGCTTTCTCATGTACTCCAAAATGTCGCCCCAAAGTGCTCCAGAGTAACACCAGGATCTGCGGCTCCGGAGCGGTGCTGCCATACTGTACAGCAACCAAAGTGGTTTCTATTTTCAGAAGAAAAGAGTGATTAAAGTGTTTGCCTAGGCAGGTATTTCAGTCTGCTTCGATTCCCATGCAACTCGTGTCACGTCACGTAGCCCCCACGTGCTTCGCTCCCCTACCAGCAACAGAAGGAAAATAACATTTTCAGGAAAAATACTTTCCCAGCACCCAGACATATTGCGAGAATGAATGTGAAAAACGCTCCAAGGTGCACAGACATTACAGCAAGTATTTGGCACAGGTTATCATGGAAGATGGAGAGCTGAACATTACAGATGTGATTATCCTTCAAAACAGGAGAAATGGAGAACCCACAGAAAATAAACATGCAAGGCAGCCTGCTGAAGTGGGCAAGGGATGCCGCAGTACAAATAGCAAGGAATGAACTTTGCTTTGATAAAAGGGTTTCTACAGCATGTCCCAAGTATGGTTTTTTTCCAAGCTTTTACATGTCTGATGTCAGTGGCTTGAAGAAACGATAAAGAGGTACGAGATGCTCATATGGAAAAGCTACCTTAAGTATCAAGTGAACTCTTGCTTTTGGCAATCAGGCGTACTATTTAGAACCGGGAAAATTCTGTCCATGTGACAAGTATATTTGGAATATTCAGTAAATTAAACCAATCAACAAAATCACTGGCTAATATGTCATGATTTAAATTGCTATAGTAGTGTCAAGCAGGAGGTAACATCATTTAAAAAAAATAAAGTAAGCTCCTGAAACCCATATGTCAGTTGGTATCCAACTTGATTCCAGTTTACTGCCACTAAAATCAGAGCTGTGTGAAATTACACTCCTCTGAACCCAGGCACAGAATATCTTATTTTTTCCTTTATTTTTGTATTTATTAGTCTAACTATTCTATGATTCTAAATCGACATTATAAAGGAGTCTGTCATTAGTTCTGACACCTATCCGTTATTGCTTACTGCAAATACCTCCAAACTACAGAAAAGCTTTTTTACAACTGCTGAGCAAGGTCTTAACCCACCCCTTCTGGATGTTAGATCAGATCAAGAAATGAGGGGCTATTTCACTGTTGTACTGAGTGATGCGCTTCAGTCAGCAAGAATGAGAGTCCATCTGTGTAACTTTTGTTTCACAGGCACAATTTCTCCAGACATTTGCATTTAGCTGCATGTCTAATGCAGTCTGGCAGAAAAAAAGTCAAACCTTCAAGCAGTCCTATGCTTGCTCTGCTGCAAACATTTTTGATCTTTTTCAATCAACAATTAAAGAGTACTGAAGGTTGTAAGATTACAACACTTACTTACAACACTTACTACAATCCAGTTGAGGATTTTTTCTTGTTTGGCTGGTTTTTGTAAGGTACATTTCACTAAGATACCGCTAGATGTACAGACTTCAATATTTGTTCATTTTTCCAGGAAGCATCCAGTGCTTCGCTGCAGTGGGATAGTCCTGAGCTTATAATTAAGTTGTGTTTAAACACTTTATTGCATCGAGGTCAGTAAAACACGTTATGGCCCAGAGGACTAGGAGTAAATGAGCTCAGATGTGGGGAGAGGTGCCCTGTGACTGTACTGTGTAACACTGCGAAGAGGAGGGACGCCCCGCAGAGCGGCGGCATTGTTTACAAACCAACAGCCGGGAAAGGAAGGGGTGCGGGACTGGACAGGCAGGGCCTGCGCAGGACTTTGAAAGCACAACTCGTCACAATGATACCCAGCTCTCATCCTGTGCCTTTTACTCATAGGCATGCAAGAACTTAAACAAGGAGGAAGGTATCACTATCTCTGTCTTCCATGTAGGGAAGCAGAATCATTAGACATGGAAACAACTTGTCCAGAGATTGAGCAAGGAATTAGAAGCAGACCTTCTGAATTGCAGTCTAGTGTCACTGCTGCTCAGCAACCCAGCTTCTCTCAAAACTATTTTTTTCTAATTTGTAGTTTCTGAAGCACTGTGCTATAAATAGAACACACATACTGTGACAATGTTTGCTCTCTGCTTTTAGGCACTGCTTTCATACATTTCTAAAGCACAAACATGCTTTGCATTTTGAGATCTCTGAGGGTAGTCCTTTCACTTCTTCGCCATCGGTATTTGACTATCTTGTATCAATAACCCTATTTTCCTATTTCTGCAGCATATTACACCAGATTGCATCAGCAATTGCAAAATACTTTTCATACATCAGCCTTCAGTTTTCAGCAAGGATTTTAGGTTCCCAAGGAATTCAGGTTCAGGCCATACTCATCCTATTTGTAGTTAATGTTTATTTGTTTTGTAGAGGGTGGAATAGTTGGATTTTATTGAGGATACCATCTTTTTCATTAACTTAATTTCTGTCAATGGATAAAGCTACTGAGCCACATACTGGTCTCACTTACAGTAAGATATCCAAAATGTTCCTTTGAAGCTACTTAACAGACCTACCCTGCTGCAACGTCTGTCACAGTCTGGCTGGCTATGCCTAAAAACTAAAACCAGAATTTATATTCTTATCACGGAAGTATTTACAACATAAAGCGTGGCTGTTTAGATTTGAAGACAGATTAATGCAAGACTCAGTTTTGCTAAACTATACTGATGTCACACATTTTATTTAGGTTTCTGACTGCCAAAGCTTTTACCGGAAAAATACTTGACCCCAAAAAATCTGCTGTGATTAAATATTTTTATTTCATTCTCTGGCCAATACCTTCTTAAGCTTTTTGATAATCCTGTCGATCTTACTTTTTTATTGATTGATTGATTGATGATGTCTGAGACCAGCAGAGAGATTGGGGACAAGAAGTTTGTTTGCCTCTGTCCTGCCAAACCAGTTCTGTGGGTCAACAGCAGATTTCAGTTTCAAGGCTGTCAGCCGTGCCTTTTTCAGGAGTATCGTTTTCACTACAAAAAAAAGCTTTTTAGCAGTTTTTTGTTGCTATTCTTCTGTGTTAGTTTTTATTTGTATTTATTCCATAAACAATATCTGAATTCCGAGATCAAAGCTGTCAGCATAATCTTAAACTTTACTTAAAGGTTCACTTAAAGAAGCAGCAGTAAGTTGTTTCAGTGCCAGCTATAAACTATTAAATAATTCAATGTGTACTTTTTCAACAGACATAAATTATTGACCAGAAAATGGCCCAGCGAAGCCCAATCTTCCCAACTCTTGCCCCTTCTGAAAGGTACAGTTTGGAACGTAAAAAGTAAAATCTTCATATGCAAAGTATTATGTGTCTCTCAATTCCCTATATATAGTAATGCTGTGACTTGGGACTTTGGCATTAGTATGCAAAGCAAAGTGAAATATTGTAGACTTATTCAAATCATGGCCCAAATCACAATTCCTTACTCAGATTTTACTTCACCTTTTCCAAGATGAATCAAATAGTTTAAACTGTAAGTGAGTAGAAGTCCAAGAACACTATACTGAGCCAGTCTTCTAATAGTATGGACTAAGTACAGAAACTCAGAGCCAGAACTGACCTTTGCAGGAGTCCTCATACATCTCTATCAATATCATCACAGTGAAAGTAAATTATTAATTTGGCTCATTAACAGGAAACAATATGGAGAATACACAGTAAATACAGAGTTCCAAGAAAAAGATCTCCTCTTTCAAAGTGGGGTTGAATTTGTATCTTCCGTCTATGCTTTGGAAAATTTTCTTTATTCTTTACAGAATATAGCAGCAGGAAAAGATTGCATGCATTAGCAGCCTAATTTTTTACTTCGAGTACCCATGAGCTCCATTGCTTTCCATGGAAGCTATGCAGTGCAGAACTCTTCAAAAGTCTAGACAATTACTTAAGGTACCCAACTGTAAGCTCTTTTGGAGGACAATCTGACTTCCAAGACTATGAGAAGCTAGTCATAATTTTGGTCTCTCCTCAGTTGGTACACGTGCATATTGTCCTGTCCAGGAGATGAAGGAATAAGCTTTATTAGAGAGCAGTTATAGAGACTGAAAAAAGGAATGGATACAAGCTACTCCTTTTTAATCTCAGTCTGCTGTTATTTAATTTGCAGTATATACCTTCTGCAGTTACTGCTTTCATTAAGCCTGAAAACTGTAGAGCCAAATAGCATTACTTTCGAAATACAATAAAAGGTTTTTGAATTTGGATTCTTAATCACATTATAGCTCTGGATTGTAACTGATTTTATAATGCTAATGTCCTTTTCTTAAGATCCTTTGCTTTTTTAAGCTTCCTTAAAGAATATGAAAGAGAGCCTGACCTGCCTTTGTACATAATACTCACAATAGCCAATACTTACTCGTAGCAGTGGGTTACTCTGTGAGTATTTTTGTGCTTCTCCCCAATACTGCTACTAAGGTAATATTGCACTGTCTCCAGTGGAAAGACATTGCAGAGTTGTGTGTGCCAAATTAACAATATCTGGATATTCTTCTTCACTAGACGGGTTCGAAACATAGCGCTGCATAGCCAGGCATTGACAGCGGTCCCACTGGCATCTGCGAGCCTGGTGGATCAGCTGGAAGACAGAATCCTAAGCCATGAGAAAACAACAGCGGCTCTTGTGGAACACGCTTTTCGCATTAAGGAGGACATTGTTTCCACTCTGCACAGAATGCAGAACAAAGGGGGGGGTGACCGGTTGGCTAGGCAACTCTTGGAAGAACATATCCGAAACATAACGGCAATAGTGAGGCAGCTTAATCGGGACATTGAGGTATGTTAAGAATTTTTCACAGGACTAATGCCATGTCAGCTACTTGTTCCTTCTAATTTAATAAGAAAGTTTGCCACAGGATAACTAAAGGTCAGACAAGGTCTAAAGATCCTGTAAGCTTATGAATTGTTTTTGTAACTTGAAAAACTGCTTGCAAATTGCTTAATTCTTTCAGTAGCTATGAAGATAGCACAGCATATTAGCATGTAAACACAGAAACCTTTGTGGTACTAAGAAACTTGTTTTGAAAAGCTGCACTGGAAAACCTCAAAAAAATTAATTAATGCGACACTAATACCCAGCTCAGCTTCAGACCAAAGGCTGTGCTGTATAAACACCAGGAAATGCCTTAGCTCTATAATAAACTTTCTATCACTTCCAACTTACAGATGACACCAAGCAGCCAAACACAACCGCTCATTTTTATGCCCTAATCACATGCAAATACGTGGCTTCATGCCTGACCTCTGCTGCAATGAGCAACAGGGCTGTGGTGGGGAAAATTAAAGGATAAAAGTTAGTATTTAAGACTCCGTTCCCTTGCCAGCTCATACTTTGCATATTATGGTATTTATATGCAGATTGGACACTAAGAATAAAAAAGAATAGATGACCTAAAAGGTGTCTGGTTTAGTACAAGGCAAAACAATGCTTTTAATAAAGTAATAAAAAATAGTATCTGATGTTATGAAATACTGAAAAATAATGAGTGACATTTTAAGTGTACATTAAAGGTGACATACTGAGTTTGTATTTGCATATGAATGCTTTGTAGATGCTGCAGGAACAGATACGTGTCAGAGACAATCTCAGCTATGGAACAAATTCTACCCTGAAGAGTCTGGAAATGCGGCAGCTTTCTGGTTTAGGAGATCTTCGGGGAAGAGTTGCAAGGTAAAAGTCAACACAGAAGTATATTTTGGGGACTAGCTAATGTTGCTTTAATCTTGAAGTATGAATGTTAATGACAATGGGCTGAATTCAACTTTGGCAGAATTCCTGGGGTAATTTTACTCTGTGTTTTCATGAAAATGAATAATAATCCTTTGCATTCCAGCATTACGTGTTAAACGTAACAATGTTATCCTTGATTCCTGAGATTCCTGAAATTAGTTTTTAATAAATTACCTCAAATTCCTTAGGAATTTGGATTTGGTTCAGCTTTAAAGAATACTATGGTTATACTGGTCTATCTTTGAAACAAATTAATTAGCACAATTATAAAGGCAGCATGGAACAATCTGCACTTGTAAAGAGCAGAACAGTTGCACATTTTTTGCATATATCTTAGGAGCAAAAATCTGTGTGTTCAGGTATTGGTTAGCCATAAAAAAATGCGTGGGCTACCTGACATGTAAGGAACAGAAAGCTATAAAATAATAGAGGTTTTACAGGCTACTTGAAGCTCCATATCACAGTTGTGCCACTACACAGACCTTGTGCTACTGTCACATTGTGCTACTGTCCTGGGTCAGCTATAGCAACCATTTTTTCTCCTTCTTAGTAGCTGGTGCAGTGCTGTGTTCTCGACTTTCAGCCCGGGAACAACGCTGATAACACCGATGGTTTTAGTTGTTGCTCAGTAATGTTTACTCTGAGCAAGGACTTTCTCAGTCTCATGCTCTGCCAGAGAGGAGGGGAAGCCAGGAGGAAGCAGAGACAGGACACCTGACCCAAACTGGCCAAAGGGCTATTCCATACCACAGCACGTCATGCCCAGTATAGAAACTGGGGGGAGTTACCCGGAAGGCCCAGATCGCTGCTCGGGTCGGGCTGGGTATCGGTCGGCGGGTGGTGAGCGGTTGTGTCCTCTCCCCTTGTTATTCCTCTTATCATTATTATTGGTAGCAGCAGTGGTTTGTATTATACCTTAGTTACTGGAGAGCTGTTATCTCAACTCGTGGGAGTTACATTCCTCCGATTCTCCTCCCCATCCCTCTGGGAGCAGGGGGAGGAAGAAGGGAGGGAGTGAGCGAGCGGCTGCGTGGTTCCCAGTTACCAGCTGGGCTTGAACCACAACAGCTACCAACACCACATTTACAACCCCACTATAATAACATTCGCTTAACTGTTTGTAAAGTTGGACGCAAAAGACAGAGGATATACACAGCTACAGAAAAAGGACCTAATCTGGCCTAAAGTAGTTTGGCTGATAACTTTGGTGGAAGTGTACTTGTCCTGAATTTGACCCACTGCCTATATTGTACAGGTAACTTTCATTTTTCTTTGCTTGTACTTCAACTGATTTAGCGACAACCTTCAACAACCGACAAAAATAATCACAGAGGGATTTTCCTTCAACTAAAGTTTTCTCATAAATGATTTGGGTTTTTTTTCAGTTCCCACTAACATACATGGTCCATTTTGTAAAGAGCACTTTAGGGAGCTTCTACTTACTGACTTTTTTTTATTTAAAGTTGTGCACTACCCTTCAGTAAACAGAAATGCACTAGACATTTTGTCAAATAAAAAAATTGACTGAAAAAATATATAGATACACACACGCACACATAGCTATCTCACTGAGAAATCCCTGAGAAATTTACATGCTTAGATCTTCCTGCTTCTTTGTATAAAAAGTCCAGTTTGAGATCATACTACATCCTGAGAGAAGTCCGTGTTTGGAACAGCACAGTTACTGACACCTTCTAAAGCCAGTCGTAGTGCCTTTGCTTTCAGTAACAGAGCTCAAGTGAACAAACACATGCCGGCATGAGCTTTGCAATGGGACCATTGCCTCTCCAAAGTACTTGCTATGGGGATTGGCAGTGGGACTAGCACAGTCTGTGCAGGATTTCTTCCTTTATTTACTTGGGGCAACATCCTTGTACTGTGCCTGGTTTACAGTTTATCTGATAACTGTATGAGATTATATCAACCTGCCTTATGTTAGACTGTGGAACAAGTGTTGGCTATTTGTATTCACTACCCTAAGAGAATCAGTTTATTGTTCTTTAACTGTTACCTTCTATTCAGCATTACCCTAGTGATTCTGTGATTATGCTATGTAAAAATTCTCTCTGAATGAGGAAGAAAATAAGCTTCTCTTTATCAGAAAGCAAGCTAAAGTAGTGTTCCATGGAAGAAAGCTATTTGCCTTTATTTACAGACATACTCTACTTTGAAAATGAAGGTGGATGATTACAGCAGTATCTAGAGATCACGGTCAAGATGGCAGTTTGTTATGCTGTTGGCATTACAGAGATACACACCAGAAGCATTCCCTGGGATTAACACTTTCTGATTACTCTAGCCAAGGTTCCTTATATGAAATAAGATGAACTCACTTAATGTAATTTTAACTTTTACATCTAATCTTGATAGCTTTCAGATGAGTGCAGAGAGTGAAACCTTAGAAACATGATCAAGTTACTGTGGGTTACCAATTTACCATTCAGCAGCTTTCAGCCACAGTCAAGGTACAATGTATGGCTCAGGCTGCAGCAACAGTAGGCTAATTTACCTCCAAATCGTGGTTGCTCTAGGCTAGAAGAATGCAGATTGACAATCAGTGTGAATCAGTTTATATGTGCCACGTGACAGCAAATCACCTGAATCTGAGCTTTTCGGTCCTGTAATAATTTTAGCGTCAATCTCAGGATGCTGGCCAACTTTCAGTTCCAGTAATTACATGCATACTAAACATCCTATTCAACTTCAATATTGGAGAGACTGGTGTTTATTTCCTAACACCAACTGTTCTGTAACATGTCAATATGTAATCAAGCAACTGTCTCATTATTTCTTCAGGGTTGCTGCTTTTAATGATGAGAACAGGGATCCCTACATGCACGTGCATTTCTGATGCACAGCTCCAAAACCACGCTACCCACAGCTCTGGAAGAATGAGATGTGGACAGACCTCACAGTTGACCTCACCTGCACCACAGCATCAACTAATATCACTATCAGAAGAAGACTGAATACACATTACAGCTCATGTCTGTGGGCCATTTCTCATGAAGCACAATTTATTGCTGATTTCTAAAGCATCACTGCAGTGCTCACCATGAATGATGCTGTGCATTTTCCTAAGAATCAGCAGTATTACTGGCTAAGAAAAATATGACCTCTATTAAATTCAGTTACACATTCAGCAGAAAACTAGATAGATGCTGACAGATCCATTACTCCAGTCTCCTGTCCCTGATGTTGGCAATTTTATATAACACAGATTTACCGATTCTATTTCTAGTGATATTAGATCGTTACAATAATGAGTAGTGCCTTATCATTTATTTAGAGAATAACTTGTGGTCTATGATAATTTGTCTGGGAAGTTTAAATACATCAGCCTGGTCAGAACTATAGCAGTAGCTGTCTCTAGAAGCTTCCTGATAGATGAAACATCCAGAGAAATGGCAGCTATGATTGTTCAAATCGGGCCTACTTGGCATATTTAGATGATTTTTTATATACATTATAGATCTGATTCATTTCAGACACGCTGGACTCATTACATGTAGGCAGATTTTCCTACACTGCACAGAAAATGAGTCTGATGCATCTGGGATGTGCTGCATTTATGAACTGCAGAAGTACAATAAATCTGCTGCACTCTGGCTAGTTGCATGGGGGCTGACCTGGGCTCCTTGATTCAGGCTGGCCAGAAGCTACTAGTGTTGCTGTTCTTGCCCAGTAGATCCCCTACACATAACAACTTGCTTTTCACTACTTGTTCTTCAGCTACTTGTTTGTCAGTGAAACATTGGCATTTAAATTGAAACATCTCCTGTTACACTAAACCAGGAACATTAAGATCTGTATGTACCATTATAGCATATTTAGATAGCATCCTGCTGCAGACTATTGATGTAGTTCTCAGCTTTATCTAGTCCTGGTGATACTGAACAGAACAACCATTGTGTTTTGATTTCCTAGAGATCAAAGACAACAAAAATACTCTTCAGTGTGCCAGAAGAATAACTACTGCTTTTGCTCAGTATGACTTGGAAAGCAGTTGTTTGGTAATTTCACTGTTTAGATTAAACATTACTTGCTCCTAGGATTATACTGTATTCTGAAACTGAGAATAATACTTGGCACTATGAAATCTCTCAATTTATTCTTCATTCACTGATTTCACTTAAGTATATAGCTTGGCAATCAGAACTTTCAGAAAACGTCCTCCAAAATCAAGCAGTGGTGAACTGAACACCTTCCAGTGCAGCTTCGGCCCAATTTCAACAGGACATCTGTGCAAGTGCACATGAAAAACTGCACTGGATTGTTTGTATGGCCAGCTTCAGCATTTCAGACATAAATACAGGTTTATTATGCATTTCTTAGTACAAGATGGTTTTATATACAGGTCTTACATTTTTAAACTAATATTCTTCCTAGAAATCTTAATCTATTTGTCATTTCTTTCCTTGTGCTTTTAAGATGACCAAACCTGTAAAGTTGTTTTCAGCTTCTGTCTTTATAGCCACAGTCAACTGGCTTAATTTATATGGACAGTCTGATTAAATTACGCAGGAATTTAAATCCCATGTTCAGAAACATTCAGTTCTATTTTTAAGAAGAATTCTATTGTCATTTTAACTTGAATCTATAAAGAACTATCAAAGCAGAACTTTCAGAGGTATGGGAAGTTCCGTGGGGATGGTAATGTGCCTTTCTTGGTGCCTTTTGTCTTTTTTCCTTTCTAATGAGGAAAAATTCCAAGCTATGATGTGCCCTTTTGTTTAGATTGCTCATTTTCTTCTGACCCACCACGCAGTAGAAACCTGAATCAAAAAGTCCATGGTCTTCCACATGCTCATCTTATTAGTGACTCTCCACCATTTGAAAGCTAGTGGAAGCATGGACTGAAGTTATTTAATTGTTCTCAGTTTTTATCTCGAAGTGTATACTCACATAACTAATATATCAGAATCTCATTCTTTGTCTGCAGGACACTAATGTTTCCTTCCAGGTCAAAACTAATCAGGTGTTTGTGAAGTGTGTACTATATGTGTATAGAGAGAGGGAGAGAGAGAGAGAGAGAGAGAGAGAGAGAGAGAGAGACATATATATATATCTATGTATCTCAAAAAGACTTCTCTTTCACTGCCTCAAAATATGGAATATTGGTTTTTAACAACTCCCCAAACTTAGCAGGCTAGCTACATGACAGTGGAATTTAAGCTTTAGTCCAACTTTGTTTAAATGTTTTGATGCCAATTACAGCATCCCTGTAGAAACCCAAAATAATCTGATTAATACATACGTGACTGACAGTAAATTACCATAGTCAGAATTTTAATGTTCCAGTTACCATGCAACTGTATGACCCCTTTGATCACATAACCGAGTCACACAAAGAGGAGAGATGCACTGTGATTAGACCCAAATTGCTCATTTGCCTTAAAACCAATTACACATGCCTGCTGTTTACATTTGCTGCAGTTGCTTTTTGTCTTTTCTGTTATGTCTCAGAGAAACAAAGCTAACCATTTTTTGAGCCCAGAGGCTTTTGGTGACTAGATGCAAGATGACTTCATTCCTCTGTTTCTCTTTGATTGTACCAACATGGAGAGATTTGGCTCCTCTCATCTTTCTAAAGAAACTATCTGATTTTAAGACCTACAAGTATGGTTCATAGTTGACTGCCACGTAGACCTTATCTGGTCTTCTTACAGGTATTACCAGTTGCTCTCACAATGCTGAACTCCTAAAGCAGAAATTAGTTTTCACAAGTTTTATAATGTCTATGATTCTGTGTTGCATTACTGATTATTTTTATATTGAAATTGTACTGTAATACTAAGCAGATGCTCCATTTGTCATTTTAGCTGTTACTTTCCCTTCATGTTTGATAATGGTAGTTACTGTAACCGAGGTGATGAAAATGCATGTTGAAATGAAAGCCTTCAAATTGAAACGTGACTAAAAAAGAGGTTAAAATGTGTCATTGGTTTAGGTAATGACTTAAGGTGCTTTAGCTTGTTTCATTTTACTGCCTTTTTCTCCCTCAAATTGTAACTGCTGTCTGTTCTCCATCCGTTTCATAGAATAAATTTGCTAACACTGCTGATAACATTATTTCCCTTAGCAAAAAAATATGCAGGACTTGTACTTCACATAGGTGTTCCTCCTGAAATTACAGTACTTACATTTTTATAGCTCACTTAATGCCCTTACTGTATTACTGGAGATGAAATCCACCTGACCAGCTTTGAAATGTGGTAGAAAATGCACATATTCTATAGCGCATTTATCCTGAAAATGTTACAGCATCAAGTCATGTTCCAATATGAAGGAAGGAAACAAGAATTATGTTCCAGCACTGCATTTGAGAGACAAAGTTGCCTTTGTTTTCAATGACAGTTTTACCTAAATAAAGACTGATAACTGTAAAATTTGCTGCACATTGTTTACTACACAGACTAATGTATACTACTGTTTCACAAATAAAAATCAGAACGTAGAACTCAGAGAAACACAGCTGCAATAATGAAAAAATAGTCCTCAATTATTTCAGCTTCTAATCATGTAGGCGAAATCACACACACCTTAGCAGATGTCTTTTGGAGTATGACAAAATTGAAGGTATTGAAATTCTGCATCTTTGCATTTCTAATGTGCTTCCCCTGACTGATAACAACACAGTCTACACATATTATGTCAGTGTCAAGAAGACAGGAATGCATGTGTCAGACTATTTGACTTCTAGTCCCATTTGGGAGTAGGTTGCTGAATACTATGAGATCTATCACCATTTTTACTGTCTCAAAAGACATTGTTTCACTAGACAGGCAGCAATTTCACAGAAATGCCCAGTCTAAAATGGGTAACTTTAAAAGCCTGGACCTTACAGTCTTTTCAGCTGTTGCTTTGGTATTTTATTCACACAGGTGTGATGCTGGGTTAGCCAGACTGTCTGCAGAACATAAAATTACCTATGAAAGACTTCAGAGCTTAAGTAAAGACCAACAGACCTCCAAACTCATCTTGGAATCTAAAATCAAAGAGGCAGAAATACAGGTATGGTATTTCGATCAAAGTGATCCATGTATGGGTAAGGGTTATGATCCAATTCACACCGACTCCATTACTGTCAGTTATTATCCTGGGAGGTCACAGATTTACAAATGGAGAGATGTATCTGCTCCTAGTCCTTATTAGATTGAATACTGGTACCTAGCTGCATTATTGTACTGGTCTAACTGAAAAAAAGTCCTTTAGCATGTCACGGAGAAGGGGATAGTACTTCAAAGCATCTGAAAGGACTCTAGGAATGAACAAAAGTCAGTGATTACTGGCCTGAATGGCTTCTTGAGGTTGGAATGTGAACATGACAAGGATGCTCTACAAAACTACCACAACAATGCAAGCATCAGTGTCTCTCCCTGTATGTTTTGGCCTTCCCAGGATGGTTTTATATGTATTTAATCACAATTTTTGAAGGTCTGAAAAACAAAACTAGTTTTGGGTTCTGTGAATCCATTGATGTGGCTGTCAGGTTTCTCTTCCATTGGGTATAAGAATGAAAGAGAGAACTAGATAGAAGCAGAGACTTATAACATTAAGGCAAAGGATTCTTCGCAGCTCCTTTCAAGGCCTTCCCATTTTCTTGGGCAACAGAAGTAATTTACCTCTCCATTTTGCAGCACGTAAATGGTTAAAATGCACTTTACCTTTCTCAGAAGGCTCAGTACCTGCATGCCAGGAGCATATTAATCAGGAATCTTTTAAAACAAAACAGTGTGTTTTGTAAAAATAAAAATAAGTTTCTGCTAGTCGTGACTTATCCCCAATTAAACCCAGCACTTTCATCACTGCAGTAGCCACTATACATGATGTGATAAAGAATATCACTCAGTATTGGTGGAGTGCTCTGCCAGTTGTTTACTCTGCTTATGTGGCATCACAGACACTTATATCACAGATCATATAAATTCAGCTGCCTCAAGGAGGGGGAGCAGGCAGACGCTTTGAAGGCAAAGCTATTCAAATTGTTTATGGCTGAAAAATTACAGTTTTCACAATATTGATACCTTCATCTTGCAAGATAATTTATTTTTCATGATAAAGTAAAAACACGCAAATTCAGTAACTGTGAAGTGGCAGCAAAAATGGCCCTTCTTTAAGATCTCCTCTAGTGTTATGAAAATGTCCCAAACGAGATTGTGATGAAATGCTGTTGAGAAATAGTAACTTCTGAATTTGGTTTCAGATTTCTCATCTTCTGAGCAGAGTAGAGCAATCAATAATGCAACAAGAAGCAAAGCTGAAGATCGCTTACAAAGAGAGCAACCAACAGCTCCACCTTCTGGATATGAAGTGAGTGCCCGGGAAACCTGGCTGCTGCCATGCGACTTGGAAGAGCTGGTCATCAGTTTTCCAAGTTTGACTGTTGTAATCTTCAGGTCTACAAAAGCACGAACCTGTTTAAATACGTATGTGTGCTCAAGAGATATTACAAAAGCACATGGTCTGTCAAGTAGGATTCGCTTTCAACAAGAATTCTGTCCCTAATGTGGTTAGGCGATTCTGATACGCCTGTTAAGTCCCTAGTTAAGTGTTCAGACAGGACTTGTATTAAAGAACACCAGTAAGGATTTTTGTAGGAGTGGCCTTTTTGTACGAGGCAACAAATGCTGGAGCTGGCTGTCGAGTGCAGAGCAAAAAGTTCAACTCAAGCCACCAGGAATTGAGGCAAAGCATTCACAAAGTGTTACTGCTTTAAATTGGCTTCAAACATGAATATATCACTCAAATACCTAAATTATTAATGATAAGCTATTGTGCTACTACTAGACATTATATAGGGATATACTCAATTCAGATATTAACTCTTCTCCAGACATTTCACTCAGTGGCAGTTGTGGCTTAAGCCATCCACCTTCTCACTCCTTACCATTTATTGCCAGCCTCACGCAATCCTATCAGTTACATCAGTAGAACTATTTGCAAACTAGATGAAAGAATAGACCCAGGTCTCAAATATTCACTGGAAAAAAAGACTTTCTAAAGAAACAGTTTCACTGTCAGAACTGGTTGGTATAGACTTAAGGTGGGAATAGGCAACACAAGTGGGGCTGTATGAACCAGCACTGCCGCTAAAGTAAATGGTTATCAAATATTTGTTCAGATTTAAGACCTATGGACCCGAAGATTATGATCTGAACAGATGACTATATCCTGTTTTCAGTGCTGCAAAGAATTTGCATCTACTACATCTCAAAATGTTGTGATACGTTTCACATAAGTAACTGCTATTTTGTTGTGCTCTTTCATCTTTATTTGCAAAACCAGTATTACCTTATTCAGTTTAGGAGCCTTAAAAGTTCAAGGATTCACCTTAATATGGTGCCAAGAATGTATTGCATTACCACGGTTTTTTTCAAACATGTTCATAAAAATGTCACAGCTGAATGACCAAATTTTCTTCTCTTTTGTATCTGCTAATTTCTATAATACTCTTAGATTGAAAAATGCCATTGAGGAACTCAGCAGCCAGATTCTGTCTGCACGTAGCTGGTTGGAACAGGAACACGAAAGGATTGAAAAAGAGCTTGTGCAAAAGATTGACCAACTCTCATCGACTTTCAAGGAAAAAACTGTAAGTTTTGTTCAAATGTCCTAATAATTCTTCTCAGGAAATACTCAAAAGCATCATTAATAGCTCAGAAGATATAATGCAGATATTACTTGAGTGACATTTTCAGACCTCAAAATTTGTATAACTCTCTTCACTGATGTCAAGTGTAACATCCCCTCAGCCTGAGAGTCTTCAAATAAATCTGATCACTTCTAAATAGATCAGTATTTTAGCCTATGGTAATCCAGTCAGTTTAAACCATTTAGTAAAAAATAATTCTTTACAGTTTTGAATTCCATATAGAAGATAATTAATTTAATATCTACTGTATATTTGGGAAAGACCAGTGTAATTTCACCTGCAGAGTAAATTATTAAAATTCTTTTTCCTGGCTCCAGGAAATGAGTGAAAGAGCCATAGAGATGAAATTCAACCAAATGGCAGAGAAAATTGACAAAATAGAAGAAATACAGAAGATAACCATGGAAGCACATGAAGCAAAACAGACTGAAGAAAAGATAAATATTCGCATTGGCAAACTTCAAAATGAGATAAATGAAGATATAAAAGAAATGAAAGCTGAAGTTAATGCTGGTAGGACCATAGTTATCAAGTTCTTTATTCTCAACTGGGGTAACAATGAGCCACCTACAATAATATTCAAAATGCCTTTGCCTGTATTGAAGTAGTTTAAAGACTCTTGGGGCAGAGGTAATGACTGTACCTGTGGCACTAAAAAGGATTTTCACCAAGTGTGAAATTCACAGCAACAAGAGGTGACATCTTTTTAGCTTAGGAGTGCTCTCCCCAGAGCACATATAGGCATAGGGTGGCTGTGATCGGGCGCAGTTCTGCAATCGACACACAGTTATAGTCCTGTTTTCTTTTGCTATTCCTAGGGTATAGCAGAGTGTCATGGTAGGAAGCACATTCTGATAGTAATAATGCTTTACTAGCATTATTACTAGATAGCAATACTCTTGCTTTTGAATAGGAACTAATTTAAGTCTCACCTGCAATTAGGATTTGCAGCTATCTATGAGAGCATTGGGTCTCTACGGCAAGTTCTAGAAGCGAAAATGAAGCTGGACAGAGACGAACTACAGAAGCAGATCCACCAAATGAAGCAGGAGGTTCCAACATGGGGAGAGGCTGGACCATGACTGCAAGATTTTGTCTGAGGGATTAATGTTTACCTGGCTAAAAAGGCAGACTGTAATCTTGTTCCAGTCTGTAATCCAAATTAAATGCATGTACCAAATGACATGCTGCTGTTGCACAGGTCCGTATGTTTACTCAAAGCGGTAAGTGCAAGCTCTTCATAGATCAGCTGAGAACAAGCTTTTAGGCATGAGGTGCTGATTTGCCACTGCACTACTCTAGTTGCTCTCAGGAGATTAAACACCGTGTAAAACTGGAGTAATATACTGGTGAAGCTGGCACCTAATTTGCTAAAGGCATTCCAGTTTCACAGGCGTGATCAGACAAGTAAACACTTATATATATTTAAGCACCTGCACATCCCCCTTATGAAAAAAAAAAAGCCCAAAACAAACAACAAAACCTCCCCCGACAAACAAGTTGATATAAATTGTTCGACATGAGTTTGGCAAGGTTCTCCACCTTGAGACAAATCACTTGATGGAAGGCAATGACATTTTTACAGTGACTTTCTCTACTCCTGACTTCCTGGGAGACAGAATTGGCACGAAACAGACCAGTTTTCAAAACCTAGATATCAACAGGCAAATCTTTGTTTAGTTTTGCAAATATCCTCTGTGTGTGTAAACCAAGTAGTGTTATATAATGTAGTTGTAGAAGATGATTCATCAACAACATAAGAAACTTAACTTGCGTGGTCTTGTATTGTAATATTTTTAAATTAATAGCCAAGTGGAGCTGAGACAAGGTAAAAGATGTACATATGAGTATTTTATAACTGGGCATGTGTTCCTGTGACTTGTTTCATTATAACTTTGAAAGGTTTGAAAACAAAAGAGAAGGTGATAATCTAACAGTCTGGAGAGTGTAATGTAAAATAAGATGCAGTTTATGATCCGCTTAGAAATTTTCCATGAAGTAAAATAATAGATTTTTCGGATTTAAGTAGACTTCAATAATTCAGTAGATTCAAACTGCTATTTGTCTTCACAGTATTTCCAAACAATAATGGTGCTTATTTCCATTCTCAGAACAGATTACATAATGAAAATCAGCACCCATACGGCATATTAATCTACACAGGAAAATATATATATGTTGATTTTGTACCTTCATTCATAGCTTGATATTGCTCCTCATGTTTGTAAGTCATGCAGGATTAAGCGCTCATGAAGAATGAAAGACTTAATCCAGTACCTTCTTAATTCATACTATTAACAACAGCTCATGTACAAAATACTTTAAATTTACACAAGCATTACGGTTAAAGTAAATTATTAGCATGTCTCTGCACTGTCTTTAATGGACCTTTCTTTTGGCTAGTATTGCAAACTAGATTTCTCTTTGGAAGAGTGGCCAGTTTCTCATCACTTCCCTGAGAAGAAGGTTTGGCCCACAGAGTCATAGTTATAAAAAAATTAAAAATCCCAACAAAAACCAAAACTCCAAAAACTTAAACTCATCAACTTCAGTAGGGCAGTGTACTGTCTAAAAACCAAACACATCTTTACAGGCTTAATGCCTAAGTTTATATGCACTTCCTATAGTGTTGAAAGTAATCTAATGTATCAAAGATACATGAAGTTTGTGCAACTCTGGCTTCAATTGCTCTCTCATAACAAAACTGCCCCCATTATTCCTGTTTTGTATCATTCATGTGCTGTGAAATATATTTACAACAGCGGCTAAGGGGAGAGACCAGTTCACTAAAGGGAGACAAGGAAATACTTGCAGATATTTCTTGAGAATTGTCTTTAAAATTCATTCTTTTTCATGTCTGTATTCTTATCTAGTCTTAAATATTTAACCATGGGCAGTGGAAAAGCCACCACCAGTGGTTTATTAAAAAAAAAAAAAAGAATAGGAAAAGAACAAAGAAAAAAGCAACAAGAGATGGAAAAAAAACCCAGCAATTTTTTTCTTCTGTAATTGGAAGTCTGTACCTGAGAGACTCTGGTATGATATGAAGAGCCTACAAGGAAACGGAGAAACAATTTATATAGGACTTCAATAAAAGGTTTCTCTTGTAAAAATCTCGTGTGATTCATGCAGATGTAAAGTAACACATCAAGCCCTACCCAATTTTGGTTTTGCTGTTTTGAGGAGGTTGTTTTTTTTAAATCTCAGCTAAAACAAATAACTAAAAGCCCAAATAAACCAATATTGAAATGCGATCTACCATCAAGCAGTGCCTTCAAACTATATGAAGTGCTGTGAGGAGGGAGGCACAGGTTATGGGGACTTATATGCTGGAAAGAGACAGACAGAAATGGTTAGCTGGGATACAAGCAAGTGCAGCCTGCCCATCATCCAGTCTTTTCAGAGTGCTCTAACTAGTCACTTGTGAATGGAAGCCACATATTCCAGTCCAAGAGTTTCTGCAGAAAAACTGAGGAAAAGTCAGGATGGAAAAAGTAATATGAAGGAAGATGGAAACATCTGGAGAAGTAACAGAGAAAAAGAGTAAGTCAAAAGAGAGGAGCAATGGAACGGTAGCTGCATGGGCAAAGGCAAGGAAGAGTAGCTCCCTGCTGATGAAGCACAGAGCAAGTCTGAAGATTTTACCAAGAGCTGAAAGTTACAGACAATACTATAGTTGATAAAAAACAAAGACCCCCCAAGGAAGGGCACGTTAATTGTTTTGTCCTAATTCATGCTCCCTATTTGCATTCTGCATTTTACTCTGCTCATACAATTAAAAAAATAAATTCTTCTGTTTTCCCTTCAGTGACTTTTAAGTTTTCTGCACAAATTAGGTCAGCAACATCTTGTCTGCACAGTCTGTCAGAGAGTGCTCATATCTGATAAGTTACAGCTGAGTCCTTCAAGGGAGAATTAGAGTCCCTGTATCTTCCAATCATCTTGAAGTTGTACAGCAAAGTCCTTTCCTCTGAAACAGCATGCCCCCAAGGAAATTACTTTGAAGCCAGGAGGACAGTATTATAGGCACTATGGTCTGTGAAAGCTTGATTTTGCAAAGCAGAAACCAATTCTGAAAACTGACCTGCAGAGATCCCGTAAAACCAAATAGAAGGAAATAGGTGTACTTGGAAGTGGAGCTGCTCCTTTATTTTTCCTTTCCATGCTGGTCTCCAGTGGCATTCCTACGTGCCAGTCCTTTAGGGATAAGATTGCTTGTGATGGTGGAAGTAATGTGCTTTTTTTTTCAGCATAAGTACTCATGCTGTAAGTCACCATCTGTACAGCACCAAACACGGGCCTGCCAGAGCCCACAAGTGGAAAAAGGCAGTGAGAAGAGGCAGTGTTTTTGTAGATCACACACAAGCAAACAGAACAAGACTTTGTGTGTTTGGGAAAGTATATTACTGAATATGCACAAAATGCTATTTAAAACACAAAGTACATAAACTCACTGAAGGATGGATTGGAAGAAGCCTTTAGAGGCCATCTGCTCCATCCGTCTGCTTCAAGATAGGGCCAATTCTCCCTAAAATATTTGTCATAGACACTTGTCTAACCTGCTTCAAAGAATCTTTCAAGAATAAACATTCAACTAATCCAGTCTGTTCCAATGCTAAAGAACACCAGCCTCCGACCCAAATACCTGGACTTTTGATAGGACAAGACATAATGGGTTTAAATTTCAAGCACAGAAGACACAAACCCTAATTTATTAAATTCTTCCCTGCATATCCATTATCTTTTTAAAACAATCTGTGTTTTAAAGAATATGGATCTTTGCTCAGCATTCCTTAAACTTTTATTCTCCTACATACATACCTAAAAAAAAACCCCAAAAGCCCCAACAACAAAAACCAAACCCCACAAAACCAACCACCACCAAAATCCAAAACCAGCCAAAAGCAGACCACTTCCTCTCATGAAGCTTTAAAATCTTTCTTTTGTCAGCTATTTAGGATGCATGAGACTTAAACCAGTTGCATTGTGCAGACCATAGTGTTCAGTCAGCTGTGTTGCCTGAATGACATAGCAAGTGTCAAAGGATAAACTCATAATAAGTTTTTTAACTGGACTACTTGCCTTTTACATTAGCGTGTGGTAACAGTAGAACTACAGTACTGTGCAGCGAAGGACTTAGCTGTAAACAGAATTATGTCAGTAGTTACAGAGCAATTGTGTTTAGATTTATTAAGCAAATCAACGTAATGATGCAACTAAGAAGTTAAAAGGATGATCCTGACTTCAACATCTAGTTGTTTATGTAGTACAGTTTTATATTGTGGATATTCTGTCATTACACACCAATATGGTTCAGTGGTCAGATCCTTGTTGGAGAAAAATGGTACGAAAAATAATGAACAACAGCATAGTCCTGTAATATCAATTTAAACTGAAATGTAATCTTTTCTAAGTTTCTACATTTCCTGCTCTACCTTTTTAAGTATTTAGCCATTAGTATCTTAAAGCGCTCATTAGACATGTATTCAAATAATGGAAACACCTAAGGAGAGAGACACATGAACGGATGAAGCCGTCCTATGTGCAGGGGAGGGATTCCTCTGGATACTCCCCACAGTGTAAGAGATCCAGAGGCGAATTTGAAAGAAAACAGTAATGGAAATTCGGTGCAAGAACTCTATTGAGTTGGCCACACGGTGTCACTGTTACTCTTGGCAAGCAAAGGAAGATGCTCAATATGCTGCAATACCACTGAGCTAGGTCTGGAAATGCTTAACAACGTTATGTGTTTTGACAAAAGGAATTTAAGAAAAGAAAACAACCCAAAAAACCCCGAACATTTTAAGCAAAATTCTCTGAGGGTGACTGTGATGGTCCTTGAGGAATGCTGAGTGGGGACCAAAGTTCTCTGCTACCTTTGCTGTCAGCAGAACTTGGGCCAACACAAAGCATAAAAAACCCAAACCTCCCAGACCTGGAAAAACATCAGGGGCAGTTCTTCTGAAGTGTAAGATCTTAAGTCAAGCAAAGATCAAAAAGCAACACGCATTCTACACCCATCATCCTAAGAGCTGCTGCAAACATGCAGAAGAGGCTCCTCTCAAAGCACTGCCTCCCATTCCAAGACTGACTGTGGCTGAAAAACCACAGGATAACCTGAACAGCTCCTACCAGGTGAAATTCTAGGACTAGCACAAAAAGCTGCTCTCAAACCACGCAAGGATTATCTTGCTAAATAATACAGTGGAATAGCCTCAAATATTGCAAAATATGTGGGAGAACTGTAACTTCTTCTGGCACTGAGCAGTGAAAAAATGTTTTGAGCGCAGCAGAGAATCAGGGATGTGTACCAAACCAGGATCTAGATTAAGAAAGATGAAGTAGTGCTTGTCGTAATACAAAAAGCCTGAACTGTACATGAAGATGAGAAGGAATTGCTGGTGAGAGAGGAGAAAGGATGTGAATTACGGGAATGAAAATAACACTGCTGCACATACTCCAGTTAACTCTCATTAAACCTGACTTCAGTTTCTGATAAGGGTCATTTTCAAATGCCACTGCAGTGAACAGGCTTCCATTACATGCAACTGAAATTGAAGCAGACTATAAATGAAGACAGATTTTACTGGCTTTGCTGTCTCACTCTTGTGCTAGCACTTCCTGATTGTATCAGGACTTGAAGGTAAGCATCTGCTTTGCTAGGTGGCCTATGTGATCTTGCTATCTTGATTATGAATAACTTAAAGGGTTTAATAGTTGTGTATTAAAATATATACGTGTCTGCATATATAACACTGAGTTTCCATGTGGTGCCATGCTATTTTCTTCTTCGCTAGTTTTGAGAACCGTAATTTCAGCACGTTGCAAGTATCTTACATAAACCACCAAATTCTAGGAAGGTGTAACAATTCAATGTAGAGCTTTTAAGATGCAAATAACTGAAAACAGTAGAAATTAAAGCATATTTTATGTAACTGCCATGCTTCAAAAAGATGAATGCTAACCTGTTTACCACTATAAATAATAAACCTTATTTACTTTACAAAGATCTTATGGGGATTGATCACTTTGTAACATACACAAGTTTGAATATGTGAAGCGCTGTGACCCAATTCCACATATGCTCTCCTTTGTGAGATTAATCTCCCTAAAATGAATGTGTCAGCTCACAGCATAGAATAAACTGCTTGCTTACCTCTTTGCATGTGTAATGTTTCATGCTGCAAAACAAGAGGCGTTGCTGGTCTTTGGTATGGTCTCCTGTTATCTTGCCACATCAACAGCAAATTCTCAACTATTACTTAACAATTGAGTTTCCAGTTATCACGGACTAATGAAACAAAATAAAAATAGCATAATAGTACCTCCATTTATTTGTAGTAATGTATCTCCATTATCCAGAGTAAGGGGAGACTAGGAAAATCCAAATAAAATAATACTGACACCATGAGACAGAGCCCAGTGGTGGGATACTGGATCTCTTGATTGGCTTGGGGCTAGTTTGGGCCCAGTATCTATAACTTTGTGCCCTTTATTTCACTAAACTACCTAGTGGTACATTGATGATTTACATTCACGAGGCTGCCCTGGCTGTAGTAACTCCCACATCATGCTAAATTAAAAAAACCAAACCAAACCAAACAACAAAACATAAAGATAGTGAGGAAAAAAGGAGGAAGAAATTGAGTATTATTCTATTCCTGAGGCCTCATTACCACCTGATGTCACTGCTCTTGTCAGGTAAAGGCAGCCAGTCATGTTGCGTGTCTGCAAGAACTGATAGTTCTGGAAATGATTTCGGCAGGCAGTAAGCTATACACGTTATTTCGGTAAGTCAAAAGATCAAGCCTTACAGACAGTGGTTGTTCAGATAAATCCATTAACCAAGGCAAACCCAGAGACTGTTAAATGTGAGTCTCCTTGCGGTCTGCCAGGGATAGGCTGGGACTGTCCGACCCCTGTGCACACACAAATGGGCAGCAACTCCACGTGGCAAACACTGCAACAGGGTAAAAAGCCCTCCTCCACCTGCACCATTACAGCTTGCTTCCCAATAATGCACAATAAAATAGGAGAAAGTCCGTAAATAAGAAGACAGTTGTCTGACACACAAGATCTAAGCCCAAGCAGAGACCAAAACCGCTCATACACTTCATGACAACTGTGTCACGAAAGTTCTTCCTGCTTGTCATTAGCCCCAGAAAGAGTCCTCGTCAAGCTGACAGGAAAACAACTGAGGATTCAAGACAAGATTTAAACAACAGGGACAGGAATAAAGTCTATAGCAAATGTGTGGTCATCTGCCAAGGGCAATGGAATATTATGGTATCAAAAACAGAACAGCAAGATTTTCACTAAGAAGATATTCTAATAATAATTCAGAAGTTTAAGACGGAGAAATAAACAAAATACAGTTATGTTCATCTGAGAGACTTTTGCTTTAGGAGTGGTCAGAGAAACAAAGGCCAGCTGCAACAGCAGCAGAAGGTCTGGCTCTCGGGATCTTCTCAGCCCACGGCCATACAGCATGATCAATTGCAAATGGTAAGCAACCTCAATTGCTTTTATACTACTGCTTACACAAGCATGTAGTGGTTAAAACTGAAGGCCACATAAATATGTAATGCAACGGTCTAGTTCTTGCAAGCTGTGGCCAATTTGAGCTCCTGGCTTGGTAATGACAGAAAACAAAACTACTGCAAGATAGTGTTCCAGACAGGTAATGACCTTTCTTTCTGTGCTGACTTATTTCCTTCACTCACAGGAATTGAATTAACACATTAATGGAACCTGGTTATCTATCATGTTTAATTTACCCACTACTGAACCTTCTAAGAAGCAGACATTCTTGCTGCACATTAGTTATGTCTAAGCACATCAATACCATTTTGTATAATAAAATAACTAACAGGTTTACAATATCTTTGTTAGACAGGCATTATAATACTTCAAGGAAATGGTACATCATTGAAGTAATCTCTCGAGATTACACAGCAAAGCTATGACACACAAGTAGTTAACAGTCATTACTAGTTCCCACTTACCAAGCAGTAACCTTCCTCCAACACCACACTCTCAATTAAACTACAGCAGTACATAAATGCTATTTATACAAAGCTTGAAGCTTGAGTGGTTTATAAATGAGTATGTGGGAAGCATTATGAAATATCAACTGCTAGTTAATATTTAAGTTGCTGCTCGTTTACACTTTAGGCAAGTTTCACTGCTGCTATTTGTGAGGAATTTCAGAGTTCAGAATTCAGTGATTCACTTCATGAATGTTTATACATAGCACCATGTAAACAAACAAAAAACCCCAATTTATGACAAAGAAATATTCTGGCTTCTAGGGGAAAGAACTGGTTCTAGACAGAGTAATTTGGGTTTTACCTATCAAAAGAACAGGTTCTTCGGTCTGTTTTACAAAAAAAAAAGTATTCAGGCAGGGAAATGCTTCTGTCCCAGATGCCTAAACCTTACAGAAGTCCCTCAGAAATGTCAGGGAATGATTACACATAGGATAATCTGCAGTTTGGAATAACACAAAAGATACTACTGCCCTAGCAATGCAATCATTTGACTAGTGATGGTTTATGCCATACACATGAACACGCCTTGTAAGACTCACTTCCACCACAATAATACAAGCACCAATTTAAACAATCCTACTCATTTTGCCCAATGAATTTTGAATTCTTTTCTACATGGTATTCCAGACAGATAGGACAAGGATGCCTTCAGTGCATATGGACAGAGAGAAACACATTTAAGCCCTACATGTATCCCCAGTATTTTTTCACCACTTTGCCTTGGGTGACTCTCTATATGACACTGCTCTTTGGAGAGCCCACTCCCAGTTTTCCACAGGTACCTCCCAGCACCTGAATGAAACTGGGGAGCTTGCAGGTTAGTACTGCAACTTTGTATGAATTTGGGTTCCTTTCATTAGCTCCTGGTCATAAAAATAATGGACTTTCAGTTAAATTACATAGCTCAAGGTAACACTGGAAAGATGCAGTTGAGCCTTGCAGGCCTGAGAAAGCAGACATTCAGAAGTAGAGCTCTGCTGAATATTTTACCATATTTCATTCTAATCCTATTTTGTTTGAATTTAATGGAATTTTCCTAAAGGAAGACTCTGTAGAATTATGTGGCTCTACCAAGATGTTCCAAGAGAGAAATATAAAATTTACCTGGCTGTTGTCACTTGCTTTGTGTCTCAGCCTCAGCAGTTTGAGAATGAGATTCTTGTTTTGTTCATGGTCTGTGGCAGAAACTGGATACAATGAAAATATCCCAATAATCCCCACTGGATTATGAATTACAGAAGTACGCTCCTTAAATAGTTATCGCTCTAATAAAGCCAGTGCTCTCAAGAGAGTATCTCTGTCTCTCCTGTTCCTGTCCTTAATCCTAAAACCCAGTCAGTCCTCCTCAGGCGGGAACCCTGTCAACCCTTTATCACCTGGGCACTTCCACATTCACAGAACAACTCTATTTCTTCCTCCTCCTCGAAGGAATCCTGCCACTTCCTCATAAAAATCAGGAAGATGATACAATGAAACTGGATTTTGAGGCTGAATCTGGCAATGTAATGCATGAATCAAACTGCTACACAGTGATAAAAAAGCAGCAGAAACCACAGCAGCTCAGAACCCGCTAGAGAAACAGAATTGTTTACTGGAGTAACTCAACTTCAAACCAGGTCAACAGTGAGGAAAAATGTGTGACTGCCAAACTGCTGTTCAGTGAACTGCCAGGGTCACGCCGACAAGCTCGTTACCAGTCCCCTGTCACAAAGCACCCTGCAGCAAGCAGCAGGAAGGTAGCACCTGTGCTTGGCTTACGAGAGATGGGATCAGCCAGTCTCCACTTGGTGAGAGAAATGTGGGGAAACTGTGTTCTTGTAGCACATGTAATTGGGGATTCCTGGACTCTGGCATTCACAGCTTTCAAAATCAATGGTTTAAATGAGTTTGTTACACAATACGTAAATATTAAAATTAAAATAAATTATAGGGTAAAATTTTCTTTAAACCCATCTGGTGTTTTATTATTTATTTTATTCCTAAGAATAAAACGCAGCTGCCTTCTTAGCAAACCCACTCTGAGGCATTTAAACTCATTGGGTTCCCGTAAGACTTAAGCTCCCAGGTGACCAGAATCTCTTTAAAAAGTACGACATAGGCTCTAAATCGCTGCAGTGCTTTTGAAACTTGCACTATTATTAACATACTCTATTTTCTGAACATCATAATGTGAAAACACTAGAATGTTTGGACTATTAAAATCAGTACTACAGACAATCCATCAGAGAACTGATAAATTAAATTATTACTTAAAATATTCAAGATGTTGAATAGCTACTTACAAGCTATCCTTGCAGCCTGGCATTAGCAATGTCATCGTTGCCTCTGACCTGCCACATTGCATTATCTTCATAATTAAGGGAATCCAGAATAACAATTTTGACTGTGATAAAAAGATAGCTTTGAATTACAGCCATTAAAGAGACCCACGGCATTTTTATATAGGCATCCCAGAGGATGTATTTGGAGCAATAGCTTCAATTAAAAATTAAGATTCACTTATGTAAATTAGCAAAAGTGGGAACACTGCTTTAGTTAGGTAGACATTCTAAGTATAGAGCAAAAATAAACAAATTTCTTAAAGTTTAGCTTCATTAAAAGAAGCCTGAGTATCCAAACATCTCTGGTTAAAAAATCAACTTGAAATACAAAACCAGAAAGCTTTCAATGAGCTCCAGCAAATTTCTTGCTCTATTTACCTGGCTCAGGTAACCGTGATAATTTTTCTCATGCTCTAATAACACACCAAATGGATCAAATTCAACACAAATAGTCAGAAAACAAGGGATTTGGCTTCTTGCTTCTGCACTAGTGAGATGTGCAGAAGAAGGAAGTCCTAGACCTATGCGAAGATTATCTCTGAGTGTAAGAAGACATTCCAGGTATGTTGGTCTAATTGGCAGACAAATTTTAGGTCAGGTTTTTACCTTATTTTATCTTTTATCTTCTAATTAGTCATTAAAACAACCAGCAGTCTGAAATTCCTTCTGCAAAACACATGCTAAAGGAGATACCTGAAAGCTTACCCAAGCTTGAAAAACCCTCCAACCTAATTAAAACCACTGAAAAAGACCTGACGGTTCCTTCCTCTCTCTACCTTATGTCCCCTTTTTCCTTTTTTCATCCTCTCTGTCATATTAGAAGGAGGTTCTAGAAAAAAACCGTCCATAGTAACTGTATGAACTAACTGTGGACTTTTAAATCTAGCTCATGAAAAACCCACTGAAAGCAATATCCATTCACTCATGACTAACAAACCCGAGAAGTTTTATTTGGAGAACTACCACTAAAATCAAAGGCAGGTTTATTACTGGAAAAGTCTTTCCTCTGCGCTTGCGTCTATTTTCATCGCTACTACCCAGCTTGCTCCTAAAATGGTTACTGCAGGTAACTAAGCTGGGACCATTAGTCAGTCATTTATTCTGCCAGGCTCTTCAGTGCTGAGAAGATGAGTCACATATGACCGAGGGGTGTATTTTCTAGATATTACTTAAATATCTGATTATAAGACATCCATCCATACAAACATGCCATCCCCACACTGGTGATAGGGAAGCAGCTCTCTGGCACTAGCTTTTCAACAGGCCTCATTTTAGTCAAATGCTGGGTACTGGAGGCTGATAAACAGGGCTTTAGACTTGTTTTTTCACTTTCATCTACAACAGCCAGAATGCACTCCTCTGCTTCATGATTTATGCTACTGACACTTAGTACACCCACTTACAGTCACTGGCTTTGCAGTCGATGTAACGAGTAGACTGACTGGTCTTCTTTTAAACCAGGAACGAGTATGGAAAAGTCCCACTCATTCTGTCACAAACAAGAACATCAGCAGTCCAGCTGGAAGAGGGACCCACCACTCCCCCACGCTCGGCTGTTTCAGCAAGCCGAAGAGGCAGCAGGCACTTTCTGCTGCTTACATTTGCCGTCCTGGGTAAGTCAAAGCACGGTCTGTGCTGCCCATGTGGAAAAACCTGGACTGCATTCCCGAGTATGGCAAAACCACAGCCAATGGCACATCCATGCTTCCGACGTGCAGTACCTAAGTCTATATTCCTCTGTCTAAGGGGTCAGATAAAATAGATCACATCTAGTGCTCTGAATTATTCGTAGTGAATTCTCCATCAAAACATATATCTAAAGTAGTTTCAGTTGCTGCCTCGGGAGATCCACAGCTCTTCATTAGTGAAACAATCACGTAGCTGCTTTCGATGTTCCTTGGAGTCCAGGGAGGAATCTCATTTTGAAAATCTCCCTGTCTCTGAAGGATCCATAGCCTCCAAATATGCTGTGTTCTGACAACAAAAATTATCCATCTTTGTTTCCATTCTCTGAATGCTGCCATTTGCAACACTTTGCTTGGAGGCGGTGTCACCAGCTATTTGGAGACAACCAGCATTTTTCACTGAGCCATGACTGGCTGCCATTCCCCAGAGCCAAGGGCCACGAGTTCCTCGTCACCATGACGCTTGCCCCGTTGCAGCCTGCGTTGGTAAGAGAGCACTGCGCTAGTATAAAGAATGCACTTAGAGAGAAAGCACAAGATTTCATTTAAAATAGAAGACGATACATGATATTTGTTGTTCCACATGCTTGGAAAACATCAACTTCATCTTCACCAGTGATTTAGCTCAAATAAATAATACATGGACTGGACGGATTTACTTTAGGAGAGATACCGAGACTTTGCAGGAGAAGCTGGGAGGGAATACTAGGGAATGCTGGGTTTATGCAATGTACGGCTGTAAACTTGCAATCCAGGCATTCCAAAACAAAATGCAGAGACCTGAAAAAATAAAAAAATCCTTTTCCCCTCAGCCGTATTAAAAACGTATGTATCTGATGAACCAAACTCCAAAGGACTTTTGGTGCTCTCTATAGCAGTACTTTTCTTTCTAAGAAAAAAAAGACAGACTGCTTTTCTTTTTAGAAAACTTACCTGTAGAAATCTGGCTTTGTAGCACTGACCTGTGTAATATCCCCTGCTTCAGCTGTGACTCCCAAGTTTAAATGAGTTTGCTCTCAGTACTGGTACAACATTAGGTAGTATTGTCAAGAAAAAAAGCCATGTTTCAAACATTTCTGTCTTTGAAATGGTTAGAGCTTAGCTTTACGGTCAAAGGCCTTATTAGCATGGTGTTTACAGACCCGATGACCATTTTTGTGGAACCCGTGTTAGTCATTTAAATTGTAGCAGATGGTAATTTTTTCAGCAAACAGAAAATTCTGGTGTGCTGCTTTAGGACAAGATAAGTAAGGTTGATCTTCACATGTTTACAGATGAGGATCTGTTAAAGCTGCAGGCCTAAACCGCAGATTTCTCATCAACTTTAATTAGCTTCTGTGAACCCTGTATTACGTAGTTATTCAAAATCAACCAGCATGAAGGAAAGCAGTTTTGCCACTGTTTCTGTTGTTCACACTCATGCAAAAAGATGTCAAAGTGACTCCGGAATGCTGTGAATTCTGTGTCAGTGAGAAACGAACACCAGTCCCTGAATTACAAAATGACTCAGAAGGACCTGACAGAGGATTTGATGGGTGGGGATTTGGACTGAAAGTAATAACCTATGCATGGTCCCAAAAATGTGCTTCAAGCTGCAAATAGGAATCAGACAATCAACAAAATGCACTGAATTTTGTAGGCCTGCTTTCCAACTGTGGTGCTTTATACCTACTCCAAGCAGGAGCTCAGGCATCAGTTTACTGAGCCATGTGTATGTGAAACACTAAACACAACGCCCCTCAGTTATGGTTGGTTTACCCATATCCAGATAAAACATCTAGCACCTGAGCCCCCAGCCGTGCATCTCTGCTGGGGATTTAACAGCTTTGTGGGCAACATCGCTGCCCAATTCCACCCTGCCTAAAAATGTGACCGAAGCCAAATTCCTGGCTAAAGCCAACAAGGTCTGGCCCCGCCCTGTATCCCAACCCCGGTTGCCTTCCCCTCCCGCTGCCCGGCTCGCCGCAGGCGGTGGTTCTCCCGCCCGGGGCACTCTGCTGCCTTTTGGGCTAATTCTTGCCTTTCACCGCAGC
>NW_009944739.1:0-310 GCF_000696875.1 Nestor notabilis
CCTGCCCCACCGGGCTCCGCCACTGCAGCTACAGCCTTCCTGGAGCTCGTGGTCCACCGAGGCCGCCTCCCCCGCGGGGCTCCTCGTGCACTCCTGCCGTCCCCTCAGCTCCGGTAGCGTCCCTTTCCAGCTGTGTCAGGACGCTTCAGCGGTGTCCTGCCCCGCTGTCACAGCCATTTCAAAGCAGAATTACGCAGAAGAAACTTATAAACATGCCGATTTTGATGAGAGTCCAAAGCAGGTTCCTGTCCCAATGCTTTCATGTATTGATCGTCAAAAAAAAAAAAAAAAAAAAAAAAAAACACACACA
>NW_009944739.1:341-6033 GCF_000696875.1 Nestor notabilis
CAGAAAACCCTTTAACGTCCTTGGCAGCATGGTGTTAATCTGCACCAAAGGCATCGCTTCAGCTCTTCTTAACTTTTTACAGTCATTTCCCCAGCTCAGGTTACACACCACTCATACAGCAAGGCAGATTTCGCCATGGATATTTTTCCCAATCTGTGAAGTTAGGCATCGTATGCTGTAAAATTTACCGCTTTGGCTCACAAATACAGACTACATTGAGGGTACAAGGGAGAGTATTTATTTCAAAAGAAAGGTATACCGGTTTTACCCCTAAATGATGTACAAATAAGCATGAAAACACTTTTACTTATTTTTTTATTTTTTATTTAGTAAGACAGTTTCTTTTGAGATGGGTTGCTGATGCAAAATGTATGCAGGTCAAGAATCAACACACCAAGCTGCACATAGCATTTACTGAGCTAACTAATTCTCCAGGCCTTGAAACAGTGGCTTTTGCAGTGATCCAGAGTTGCCCTACAGAGGAGGACTTGGGAGTGCTGCTCAATTAGAAACTGAACATGAGCCGGCTTCAGTGTGTGCTCACAGCCCAGAAATCCAACCGTATCCTGGGCTGTATCAAAAGAAGTGTGACCAGCAGGTCAAAGGAGGTGATCCTGCCCCTCTGCTCTGCTCTCGTGAGACCTCACTTGGAGTATTGTGTGCCGTTCTGGTGTCCTCAACATAAAAAGGACATGGAGCTGTTGGAGCAAGTCCAGAGGAAGGCCACGAGGATGATAAGAGGGCTGGAGCACCTCCCTTATGAAGACAGCCTGAGAAAGTTGGGGCTGTTCAGCCTGGAGAAGAGAAGGCTGCGTGGAGACCTCATAGCAGCCTTCCAGTATCTGAAGGGGGCCTACAAAAAATACTGGAGAAGGACTCTTCATCAGGGACTGTAGCAATAAGACGAAGGGTAAAGAGTTAAACAGGGGAAGTTCAGGTTAGATATAAGGAAGAAGTTCATTACTGTGAGGGTGGTGAGGCACTAGAACAGACTGCCCAGAGAAGTGGTAAATGCCCCATGCCTGGCAGTGTTCAAGGCCAGACTGGACAGAGCATTGGGCAAACATGGTCTAGCATGAGGCAGCCCTGCCCATGGCAGACGGGGTGGAACTAGATGATCTTAAGGTCTGTTCCAACCCAAACCATTCTAAGATTCTATTCTATGATTCTATGGAACACAACTAAACAATCACCACTCAGACCAGGAGTTAAAAAAACCTTGTAAATATTTCCCAAGGGCTTCTTTGAGTGGCAGCAACGTTTCACTATTACTGTGAAATGCCCGCATGACCCAGTAAATTTTGTTGATAAAGTATAAAAATAATTCCATAAATTGTAAGGATTAGATAATACTATGCCACATATTGCCCGGAATTTTATTAACTTCTATTTTATAATTTGTAAGTACCTCAGCTTTTATTTAACAAAAATTAAGCATAGTCCTTTGTGTGTTACTTCTCTGTGTACCCGTTAGGCCAAATCCTGTGCTCAGTTAAACCAGTCAAACAGTAAAAAACTAAAGCATCTCCATTAATTTCAAATGTACAACAGAATTACTAGCAGAAGAATCTAATCCAAAGTACATATAAATAATTAAACTGTTACGTAACAGAAAAGCAAAACCATTTGAAGCTTTCAAAGCATGACATATTAAAATAAGAAACACTATTTTGAACATCTCATTTGCACTATCCTTTTAACCAGAAGACATCATCAGACAGCAAATATAATAGTTATAACTGAACTAAGTCCTCTCAGAATAGTTAACTAGCTCCACAAGAAAAAAAAGAAAATAAAGATTTATAAAATGTTCTCTTCTCAGATTCAGAATCCTGGCACACAGGCTTCTGCCAACGGTAAGTATGAGGGAAACATACTAAAATCTCAGTCACAATTAGTTAGGAAATCCTTTTGCAAGTTCTTTCACAGCCAATTCGTGAAAGTCTGAAAATGAGTTCAGAGGTGCAATTAAGCTGATATATTATGTTTTACATAAATTTTGTAAGCTAGTAAAGAAGAAGGGTTTTTATACACATGTAAACAGCTCCCTTAATGCCTTTAAAAATGTGTCCTTATAACTCAGTCCCGGAAAACACTGTGCTTTCATGACTGTCATTGATTTTAAAATCAGTAGACCTGTCAAAGAGATGTACATATATCCTGGAAATGTGAAAAGCAGAATAAAAATAAGACTTTTTTTTTTCTGTAAATTGAATACTGAACCAGAATAAAGATCACAGAAGGAATTAGTTTGCCCAGATTCAATACAAACATATCTCCTTTTAACCCACACATTTGCCAGAGATTAAAAAAAACCCCAAACTTGCATATTTTGTTCCGAACCCCCATGTATAAAAATTAATTCCCTCCGACAATAAATCTGTAGACATGCTCGCCCCAAGTGGTCTGTCATTCTCATCTGTGGTGAAAGTCGCATAATGACTTCCCCTCACTGCTGCTGCTTTCAGCAACTCCCTTTTCCACTACTCTCTTCTCCCAAATAAAGCTCTACTTTCAGCTTCATTCTAACCTTCCCATAGCGATTTTAATTGTAATAGACTGTAAAGATACTTCACACTGCTTTGGTGAAAACCAGAGTGAATTGGAACCTCCATTTTAACACAGGAGCTGTGTAAGCTTGTGAAGCCAAAACAGGGCTGATGTTAAATAATCCTTCCTTGATGGAGACAACTGCAGAGCACCTGGGAAAATGGCACTTATACCTAGTGGAAAAAGAGAAATAGTGTTACTCATGTCTTCTAAAGCAATAAACTCTAAATGCAATACAGATGAAGATCAAAAATAAAAAAAGGTGAAATAGATGGGAAGACTTTGTACCTGAAGGATTCTTCAGCTGTAAATCAAATTGTTCACAGAGAAGTAGAAACTGTAGGAAGTTTCAGAATGTATTGCAATGACTGAATCAACTTGAATATAAAGGAACTGGTTTGGAACATTTATAAGGATATGCCAAAAAATGCTTTCAGGCAAAATGTGTACAGTCCAGATTAAAAAATAGAATTTCTGATGCAATAGCCAAACAAAAAAAAAAAAAAAGGAGGATAAATCCAGCAGAATATTTGTTTATTATGATGGGAGGGAAAAACAAACAAACAGAAAAAAAAACAATACATTTTTGTTCAACTTCTAAATAACACTTTCTCTCTTGTTGTGTGTTTTTGGTTGGTTGGGTGTTTTTAACTTTTTTTTTTATTAGTATCATTTAGACTACTGAAGAATTTCCATAAAGTTCAAAATTAAATTAAACAATTCACTCTTCATTTCCTTTTTTCTATCAATACTCCACATAAAATAAATAGCCTTTCATAATGTACACTGTGTAGCCCACGAACTGTGTAATCACATATCTGCTCAGAACTCAACAGCTAAATTGTGCAGAAGTTCAATTCAGTCTGTTCATCACCACCGAGAGATGGCCAGAACTGTATCAACTGTCACTCACCATCCAAATGAGCAACCTCTGTCCACTAAACCCTTGAGAAAAGGGCAGTTTTAATGTTCCATCTAATGCCTTAGCCTTACAAAACAGGATTTTTTATTCCATTTCCATTCATAATCACGGGTACAAATGTTTGCATGAACAGTGGTTCTGAAGAAAAACTCCATGTTGAGACAAACCTGCAAACATTAATCTAAACAAAACACACACAAATCAGGGTCTACTTCAGAGCAATGCTTAGAACACAGCATACACAACCTCAGCAGGAAAAAAATTAGGTAATTTTCCAGTTTGTTGCTAAGAAACTGTTGCTTCATTCTCCTTTGTCATTTGCAGAAAATGATTGTTCTTTTGCCACTTTGGTCATCTTGTTCTAATAGCTATGTAATTAAAAAGGTTATAAAGGAAAAAACCACTGGAGTGTACTCACTGTGCTTTCATCATATGTAGCCTGGTCTCCCATACTTTCTCGTGTAACTTAGTACCTCAAATACAATCGAAAAATCTGAAAAGATTATTTCCCAAGAACACAGAAAATTTGGTTTTGTTTTCATGTAATATATAAAATCCGTAAGTTCGCAATCACCGTGTTCTGTGTCCTTCTGTAAGAACTAATAATGTTCTCCACTACAGTGACTGATGTGCTACCCTCTGTCCCAAAGAAGTTATAGCACATGCACAAAGACAGACTAACAACAGAGCAAAGAGAAAGTGCCATTTTTCCTCTTATCTTCCAGGTATTTGTAGGATTTTTGACCTAAGAATAGGATCTAATAGCTAACTAGTTTATGAAATTTAAATCAATAATTTTCTATTGTAAAAGAACAATTTTTTTCAAGGCTTACTTTTTTTAATTTCCAAATATCTGCATAAAGCAGAATTTGTTTACATTTTAGAAATAGGAATAACAGCAAAAATCTTGGTGCCATCAGTATTTCAGTAGGGAGGTCTGTACCACATTCTACCACAAATTTCTCAACCCTTAACAATGAGCAGGGAAGGGAAAGCATCTCTGGAACCAGTATCAGATTAAATGATAGCAGGCATGGTACAGGGACTGGAGCTCCATCATTCATGCAGTGAAATCACCAGTCCCCGAGGTCCCCAGTGCCAGCCTGCATGCTCCCACACAGCTCCCTGCCTCAGGCCAGGTGTTAGTGCTCCTAAAATGCCACCCTGCAGGCAGTAAGGATGCAAGGGGCCCAACTTGGGAGGGGAAGAGAGTGCACCAGTACGGACTTGGTCAAGCCACACCTGTCTGTCTCAGAGCCAATGACTGGCACTGCTACATTCATAACATAGAGGTAGCCAATGAGTCCAGTTCCTTGCTATGACAACCATGGACACTATCAGCCATACGCATGTCAAACTTTGTATTAAAACTAACAACTTCTTGCCTTCAAGTATTCTTTACTCTCTGGTTGCCATAGAAACATCAGATTTTCTACCTAAAATTACTGTTGGACAGTTTACTGAGTTTCTTCTTGTGACAGTGTTGTCCTTTAAATTATTCTTCCTTTCCTGGTATTTAAAGACCAAAGTCATTATCTGCTCTAATGCTGGGTTAAACAAGCTAAGCTTAGCATTTAGTCTTCACTTCTAAAATAGGCTCTTCATTCCCCTGATGACCCTCACAGTCCTCTTGTTATCTGCTGCACTTTGACTTCACCTCTCCTGAGTTAAGTTGATCAGAATATAGTATTGAAAATAAAAATTTCAGGGAAGTAATGTCTCCTGTGAAGAACATATATCTGTACAGGAATTAGTTTACCAAATACGCTACATTGGCAGCTCGCGGTTCTCTTGTGATCAGTTAATACTGTCATACACAGTGATCTAAAATTAATTAACTCCCATCTTAATAGTATAAATTCTCAGTATTAGCCGTAGCTGAATGGTGCTGCACTTTGTATAAGGAAATTAATTAAATTATTCTGGTCCTTGAGGTACTTTCTATCTGCCGGATATTACAGTTCCCCTCTGTATTAGTAACTGTGTCATCAGGAAATTTAAATTGTGTTACAGTTATTAATGAGTAAGATTAGTCTTCAAGACTTTGAGAAACACCTTGAGGAAACTCCCTATACCTGGTAAATTAATCTATCGATATACACGCTAATGTGCTTCCTCAAATGAAACATGCATTTCCCTTCCTCTTTAGTCACTCTTTCACCTCCAAGTTCTCTCCTATTCCTTCTTGTTAATTATTTCCTTGTTATTTTTTTTAATTAT
>NW_009944740.1:0-5860 GCF_000696875.1 Nestor notabilis
AATATAATATATTGTGTTATATATTAATATTAGTATATTATTACTTAAATACTAATATTTTAAATTATCTAACATCCTGGTGTTCAGGATGATACATTTCTTCTTCCTGATATCTAAAGAAGTCTTTTCACATGCTTGTGTAATGTCTAGCAATAGTAGCAGATATAATCCATAAGCAAAAGCAGAGGAACAGAGTAGTTCATTTGTATTAGGCTCTAGTTTGGAAACCTTTCTTCTCGCAGTCACATCATGGACTCTGGAGCTGACCAAGAATTTTCTCTTTTGGCTGGAAAATGTTGATTCATTTCAATCAAATGAACAAAAAAGTTTTGGCATAATTGCAGCCATTCACTCTTGTAAGGCAGAATTTTAGATCAAAATAAGGGAAGATATCATACTACATTCCTTTACCCCGCAAAGTTTGCAGTAGGCTAGGGGTGAAGTTGGTTCACTGAGATTTGGATATTCCAGTACAATATTCTTCCTACCCTAAGCATGAATTTAAGCTCTTAAACCTCATTTTGCTGGGTACTCTAAATAAAATTATCTCAGTTTGGAGAACGTAAGGTGGTCATTCTCTAAACAGCTTTTGACTAAACTCTTTGAAAGTATCAAGTTGGCTTTAATCTAATATTTCAGATATTAGCGTAAGGCAGAAAAATGACTTCCCCTTCCCTCTCATCCTGAGGGTTTCTGTATTATATCTAGCTGAATTTTTCTCTTGATGTCCAGCTGTGTGAATTCGTTGTTTGAAAGAAGAAACATTGTATTTGCAGGTGTCTGTTTTACAACCAATTCCCTCAAGCTTTCCTATTAAAAAAAACCCAAACCAAACCCAAAACCAAGCCAAAAGCCCAAATATTTAAATCATAGGGGCGAGTATATGAAGTACACAGGTGATGCATCAAACCGAACTCCCTAAATTAATTCTATTCTAAGGTAAGAAAGATATAATGATGTTAAAGGTACTTTTTTGTGGGGAAGGAAGGGGGGCATGTTTTTATTTTGTGCATGAGTGCAGCAGCAAGAAGGTTAAGTGGACCTGCTCAAGGAGAATAAATACCTGCCCATGGGGGCAGGCACTGGCTTTTAAAGGACATTTCAGAAGCATTTAGAACCCTATTGTTCTCCTTTGCAGAACAGTATTTTCATGTGGCATGTTTTCACTTTATTGTGTAAGAAATTATGTACCAAAAGAGAAGAAATGACTTCTTGTTTACTATGCAATGTATTTAGGAGGTCTGGAATGTTCAGAAAGCTTTAGAGCTCACTTTTGTCATTATTTGAATTTTACACTAGGTGTAAAGTTCCAGGAGTGTAGTAGCTTGACAGCTTAGGCAGTACCACCCAAACTAGTAAAGAGGTGATCATTTGAAAGGGAGAAAAATTCTATTGTCTGAAATCCTTGAACTCAGTACCTACTTAGTTTCAATGCCTATCATTTTTCAGACAGATTAAATCTTAGCAAAAAGTTCTGCATGATTACACTTGAGTAAGGCAGACAAGGAATATTTATAAATGTAGAAATACAGATTGCTAATATAGGAAACTCTTCAATTGATATTTTTGGCAACTTCTCTGGAAATGAGATTTAGCTTTATTTATTCTTTTCAAAAGGACTTCTATCAAAATTTCAATTCTATATAGAAAATTTGTGCTTTTTTCTGTTTTTTCTTTTTTTTGGGGGGAGGGGACAAAATTTTTACATCAAAAGCTTCATTCATTTAAAAATATTATTTATCATCAAGGCTTTTTTTTTTTTTCCTGGATACTGAAATGTATCATGCAAATCACATATGCATTCTTAAGGGAGTAATTAATCATACAAATTGCATCAGGACCTGTCTCACCTTTATTCTCTTACTTCCTTCCTTCAAATAGCTATTTGCTCCCTAACCTCCGTCTCAGCTGACTAACAAACTGCCCTGTTCAACTCCCACCAGTGCGCTCTCTGTCACTAGATATTATCCACATAGCTGTCTTTTTTAACATTTTTCTTTCTTTCTTTTCTTGTGTGTTTCTTCTTTTCCTCGGTAATTGCTTTTATGAATAAGTGATTTTACTTTTATACATTTCTTTTTGGTGACAATTAGAAACTGTTGTCTGATGACAGACAACATCAGACTTTAAGTATTTAAAAACCACAAAACACTTTTGGTGTGAAATATTAATTGAAAGTAAATCTGTAGGTTGTTCATATTACCAATCTAATGAGTTTAAAAGATGCTCGTTCCTTATGTGAAGAACAGATAGGTAAACTCAGTATATTACCCTCTTCAAAGGCAAATGATAGAAAATAATTATTCAGCTCTGCTAAAATCCACCAAAAACTTTTGGGAAGCTGTATACCAGGTTAATGTGTGTCAAGGAATAACAACTGTGAGACATCATCTTGCTGGAGGTCTTGCACATTGTCTTTTTGAAATTTAGAGATCCCATGGAGGTATCCATGAAGTGGGAATGAGGGCAGAAGCAGGCATAAAAATAAAACGTTTTTAGCAGTTCCCAGTATATTGCTCTAGTCACTACTTGCTTTATTTATGAGCCTATCAGACCCAAATGCATACTCACTCTTACCTGTGACAAACTGGCAAGTGGGACATAAAAATGAAAGATTTTTTCCCTTAGCTGGTGGCTAAGGAATCATTGATCTTCCCTAAACTAACATTTATCTTAGAAAGACAGCAAGAGGCTTGTAGGTCTTTCATGGAGGTTGAAGGCTTTAAATTGGAAAACGAAAAAATCCCTTTGTCCATATTCCTTGTTGTTGAGAATATTTTATAACATTGTGGTTGCCAGTTGATCAAAACTTTTATTTCATTAAAGTTGCATGCTTGGAGCATAGCTATGCACATAACTAGCTTTGGCAGTAGTCTGCAATGTAATTGATCAGAAAACTAGACTTCTTTTGCTGCCTGTGTCATTAGTAGAACACTCTGGTGATGAACTTTCAGAAAATCTTCTGAAATATTCAATACAACAACCTCTAGTGAGCAGTTCCAAAACAGTGACAGACAGTATCTTATCTTTTTAGCAGGTAATTTAAAAGAGCACGAAAGTCATGGAGGCAATTACTTTTTAGCTTTTCAAAATCAAAGTAGCAAGGCTTGGAAGCATGATATGCAAATATATTGGGGGATAGGTTGGATGTTTTGATTGCCATGTCATCTAAATTCTTCCTTCTGCATTTCCCAATCCTTATGTCTACATGAACGTTTTATATAACCTGTGACACTGCTTTATTGTTGTGAAGAAGTACCTGGATTAGTAAAACTGGATTTGGATTCCAGTTAGCACACAGTCTTTGTATCTGGGCCGTTTGTCTAAAAGAGATACTCAGAAGATGTTAATGCTTTTAAATTTGTAAAATGAATCTGTACATGGCTAATAATTCCATACAACACAGTAAATGCACAGACCTTGCTTTTAGCACAAAAATGTAGAACTTGGCAACAGCAAATGCAATGATGTTGCATGTTCTTGCCTGTACTGTAAAAACAGGCCCCCTGCTCCCAGCCCCAGGCCTGTCACATGGACATAAACACACTTTTCAGTGTTGCAGCTGAATTTCTCTCTGATTAGTAAAATGTGTAGGGAGAAACCTCTTGCTAGCTGTATGTCAAAAAGAGAGGAAAATGGCTATCTCTGTTCATCTTTGTCCCTGCTTTTCAGCAGTATGTCCATTAGATTGTAGGTTTAACTACATTACTACAGTCTTGCTGATCTTATGCAAATGCATACTTTTAATTTTTGAAGTCTTTGAGACTTGGACTTTGTAGTTTACCCAGCTGTATGGTTCAAGGTGGTGTCAATGGAGAAAGCCATGGTGGGTCTCTACAGAGAAGGAAGGAAAATGCCTATGTGTGGTGCTAACTTGCCACTTATTCCTATCAAAAATATCCCTGCGGCTTCCAGATTAAACATCTCTCTTTTCTGTGTACATCAGAGAAGCTTCCATTCTGTGTTTTTTCAACAATCTTTCAGTTTTGATTGGAAACATCTTCTTTTGGAAATCTACTTTCATTTCTGTCCTGTACTCTGAGAATGCCTCTGTGCTCTCTCTGTTTGGTGTATCCATCTGGTGTATGCATCTGACGGATTCAAGGGCCTGGCGGATTAAACTGGGTGACTGGTAGCTTGCCTTCCCTGGCATTACTGTAAACTGTATGTTTTTTTTCACTTGGCTGTTCATTTAAACATTGCCATGAGTCCTCTGTTTTACTCATTTACCTTCCATTGCCTTTATTTTAGGTGATGGAGACTATAAACAGTTCCTAGAAACATATTCCCAACTGCAAGTGTTTATTGTTTGTCTTTATCATAACCGTTTTGATGACAGTTCACCTTTCTGCCATCAGATTATCAGAATATATTCTTAATGAAAAAATGTATTAGCTTTTTCTATGTTGCATGAGCTACAGCAGGGCTGGAATCTGTGACAGTGATTCTGTTTCTTATTTCTCTCTTCAACATGGAGCAGTGTCCTGACTTGGACTGCTTGTTGTAATGACTGCCTTTTGGTTTTGGTGTTTTTTTGCTAGACTTGAGCTGTAAATTCTTCATGCCTCCTTATTTTAGGTCACTTTTCTTTTAGCATCTTTGATTCTCAGTTGCATTAAAAGGGAATCTCACTCCATATACCTCATCATGGACACGTAGATTCCTATTTTTCCTACATATTTGGATATTTTGTACTCCTAGGACTATCTGTTAATTAATAGACTGTACAACAGGAACAAAACAGCACCTTATGGAAATACAACAATCAAAGAAAAAAACATCAATTACATATTCTGTGCTGTGAAAGGCTATTCATGGCATTTTTTTGAAAGGGAAGAGAGGCAAAGTTAATTTACTGAGTAGTATGTTGCAAGTGTGAGAGAACAGAACCAATCATTAAAATGAATTGCATCCTTATAGTCATTGTCAGTGTCTGAGATGCAGTGGTAGGCAAAGCTTCACAGACACTTATTTGTCATTGTGCAGAGACACAAACATACATGACAAAGAGCAAGCCATAACAGTGAGTGATCTTTGCCTTGAGGCAAAGAAGAGCACCTGCATGGCCAACAGCTGTTGACTTCTGGTGGGGTAATACGATGCCAGGTGCTCAGAAAGAGCCCTGGGAATTGTTTTCTTCTCAGAAATAAAATGCTGCTTTCAGTTCTGCAGTTTGCAGTGAACATCCTAAAAGTACCGCCTGAAGAAGAAGATTTGCAATTACGAGATGCTGATTAAGTGTTGGGCCAGGATGGGTTTGAGGTATGTAAGTAACTGGTGCAAAAAATTAATACATAAGTGTTGGAGAGGAAGTCTAGCATATTAAATGAGAATAGAGTTTAGCAAATTTCTGTATTCAAAAAGTGTGTTCTGTGGGAGAAGGTTTTTTTTCACCGTCATTTTTAAACCATGGGGAGGTATGAAGATATGGGGAAATAGGTTCTTCTATTGAAATAGATTTGAAATCCCCTAATAAAATCATGGTCTCTTTGGCCTGGATGTTCTCTGCACATACTTGACAGCATTTTAATGCCTAAAGAGACAGAAAGAGCCTGGAGAAAAGGGGGAAACAGCTCAGTGTGCATCTAGGAAACAAACCTCTGTCAGAGGTACGTTACAATTGCAATCATAAATTGAACATGTATAACATGATGATCCTTTCTCATAGTTAGCTTTTGGACTGCGTACTTGTTCACCACCTTCTATTGTTTGAGGAATAAAAAAAAAAGTCGCATTATTAATCAGCAAAAAATGCTATACTAGAATTAGAGAATGCTTAGTGTTTGGTGGTGTAAATACTCTCAGATTGTTCTGTTCGGCATAGAATCGTAGGATCACAGAATAGTTAGGGTTGGAAAGG
>NW_009944741.1:0-1525 GCF_000696875.1 Nestor notabilis
GACTGCTGTAGCTGAACCCAGGACAAGCTTTTATTCTTTTATTTCATTTTCATGAAGACCGTGCTTATCATAACACATAGTGCAAATCTGGAAGATAGAGTGCTGTTTGTAAGCTGTGTTCTCCACCATTCCTTATTCTGCTAGTTTCGGTGTTACTCGCAGTCATATTGGCACTGAGCTGACTGTGCCCTTGTTGTCATCATCACTGCCATGGTACCATTCAATTCTTTGCTCAAATGATATAAAATGGTCATGGAACAATTTGGCTGGAAACTGATAGGATGCTTTTACATATTACTATGCACAGGTTTTACATGAAGTACCTAAGGTGAGTAGAAAGAGCTAAATCTGCTTTTTAAGAGTAAACTTCACGTATTTTTGAGATAGGGAACATGAAATGGGTCTTGTGAAAATAGGGGACTGAATTCATTGAGTTTGGATACAGAGCATAGACACCTTTGAGTCCATCATCTCACTCTGATCAAATGAGATGATGAGAGAACCAAGTACCAAGGAGCAGAACATATGGATGATTGTAGCACACAGAGGAAAATATATCTCTTCATTACTGAAATACCTTCTGTCAGCACCAAGGTCAAAATCTTATGAAACTTTTCTTGTGAAAGATGAATTTTGCTTCTCTTTCCTTACGAGAACTTAGGAGATTTTACATACTAGGGACAGCTGCAGTACCTGATTACATTAATTCAGCTGTACTGTTTTATTACCTGTGGTATGGTTAATGGATTACCTGCTGAGATTTCAGATTTAGATGTACTGACATGTGTTACTTCTGTGGTTGTAGTCACCCAGTGATCAGTAACAAAGGGATTTTCCAGTTACAAGCATTATGAGTATTTCAATTTGCAACACTAATTTAAAGGGATGCAGTAGGCAGTTAAATGAGCTATCCTAATTTGTTATTGATATGACAAATTAATTTCTATTAGTAAAGGTTTTTTGCAGTACAAGATTAAAATACGTAAAATATATTGATTCATTTGGTGCATCGCATGAACGTATCCTGACATTAGTAGGAAACATTTCTCACTTTTCACCCTCTATTACCAAGTAGCCTGTCAAAAAGCTTTGTTAATAAAAGCTGCTGTAAAGTTTCAATGTCCCTATAGAAGAAAAGTCACAAAATGTTTGAATGTCTGTAAGAATTGAAGTACAGATAAAAACATAGACCATATAGACTGGTATTTTGTCTCTAATAATGACCAGCACCAGATGCTTCAGAGCAGATGAATGAACATACTGGACAATCAAAGAAGAGAAATGTTTTTGCTAAGTAGGTTTCTCTCTAACCTTACAAAATTCTTATTGGATTTGTTTCACAGTGGGGAATTTATCTATCCATTTGGTTATTTTCTTTTGGGGTTTTTTTAGTTTTATTTTTTTGGCCAGTGTAACTGCATTTTCTTTCTCATAATAATGAGGTGACCTTTACATGTTTTAAAAATGTATTTATGGCAATCAGCAGCTAAGGACCTTCTTAGAATCATAGAATGGTTTGGGTTGG
>NW_009944742.1:0-17149 GCF_000696875.1 Nestor notabilis
TATCAAACGGGAGCCAAAAGGAAGCGCAATAGGGCTGTTCTTATCAGCGGGCATCCACATGCCAGGTCTCGTTGCTTCTGGGTACACAGTAAGTGTGCGCGGGCTCGGAAACGCGCTGTCGGAGGTTGTCGGAGAGAGACCTGGAATGGATGGGGATGCACGAGCCACTGCGCCGCTTCTCCAGAGTCCTTGTTTCAGATCCGAGCTGCTTCCCGCGTACCTCCGAAACGCCTTTCTCAGAGGTTTGCCTTGTGATGGCAGCGCTCTGAGCACAAGTACGTTTTCCCAGTGTTTTTACTAAAACCACAGTGTGACTATTCTGGAGAAGGGCAAATAGTTGTTTATGATGCTTTGGGGTAAAATCTCATGAAAATGAGCAAGAGCAAACCCAGCTTGACTGTTGCCTGTCTATATCCAGATTGTATCGTGTGTATTGCAGTGCGCTGCGTGAGCACAAACACCATTTGGTTAGAGATCAATAATTAGAGTGTACTTTGTCATAGATAAAAGACCTGAAGCTTTTTCCTTTCCCAGTTGGGTAACCAGGGAAGTAAAAGCCAGTGTTACATGTCATTTACTGCTGTTTTCACTTGTACAACACATTCCACATTGTTCTGCCTTGTATTTTGAGAGTAAGCTGAACAGTGAGGCGCCTCCGTTGCTGTAGTATGCTCAGATAAGTAGGCTTTGTAAGTTATAGTCTGCTTGTAATATTTGCTGTGATTCTTCCAGGGAAAGAATCATTTATGTCTTCCTAAAATCAGACTTGAAGAGGTGGTGGAAGGACCTGAGAGAAATTCTTAACAAAGCCTTTTGGTTGTTCAGGTGTTACAAAACCCGACAGAAGTGCAGCAGAATGTTTTCAATGTGCACTTTTCATCCAGCCTGTATAGAAATAAAGTTCCTCAGAGCAATTGCCACAGTCTGCTGACCGAGCAAGGCTTGTTAAAGTCTTGAGCAACATGAATTACAACCTGGTTAGAGTATCACGAGGCTGGCTGCGCGTTATTAGAGATGTGCAGTTTCTTCCTGAATTATTAAGCCTCATACATCTAGTCATACTTTCAAACGTATCCATTGGCTAATGAGCAGAGTAAAACCTTGTTCTTTCATATGGGACCAGATCTCCTGCAGCCCATTCTCCAGCCCTTCTGTAAGCCCAAGGGTGAGATGATACAGCTTTTTCCTTTCATGCTGTCCTTTGTACCTTTTCATATGTCTTTGCAGACTTTAGGGACAGGGATGTTTTTCCATCTAATGTAATTAGTAATTTGTCTTTGTGCTGCCATAAATAAAACCAGCTATAAAGTAGGACTCGGCCATTTAGAAATTTAATAAACTCTAAAGGTTGTAGTTAAATCTGATGAATTCTGTTTCTGGCACTTGCATGATTTTTGCCTGGCTTTGACCTCTTTCAGTTTCAGCAGCTATAAATCCAAGTTAATTATATATAGAAAACTGCAGTGAAAACTGAAGGCGTGCACATAGCCAGAAATACTGTGTGCTTCCCACTTATACAGCCATAAAATGGGTTGGGTTGGAAGGGACCTTCAAAGCTCATCCAGACAAACTCACTGCAATGAGCAGGGACATCTTCAACAAGACCCACATCCAGCCTGGCCTTGAATGTCCCCAGGGATGGTGCATCCAGCACCTCTCTGGGCAGCCTGTGCCAGTAGTTTACCACCCTCATTGTAAAGAGCTTCTTACATGTCCTTACGGATCCTAGAACGGGCACAGAGCTTGTTTGTGGTGCCGAGGTTAGCTCAGACCCTGGAAGGACTAAAGTGTTCTGTGGAGTAAAGAGAGTGGGTTCTTACAAGCGTTGTAACTTCCTCTTTGCATTGCTCATGTTTTCTTTTTTCCCTTTCTTTTTTTTGATAGTGTGATGCTGTGAATGACAACTTTGTCTTCATCAGGCCTTGCCTGGTTCAGATACTTCACTTAGACTGCTGTTAGAACGTAAGAGTTGTTTAGAGACATGAATCTGAGTTTCTCCTTGTGCTTGGTCACTGTCATGTTTTCCTTTCTATAGGAAGAATCTGCAGTTGGAAGTAGAAATTGTTTCACTTTCTGTTGCATCATTCACGTAATGGAAACACCAGTTGACTTTCTTCAATGAAATTGGATGTCTGGATTTTAACTTGCACCCAGGCAGCCCAAGCCTGTGTTAAGCCTAAATGAAAGAAACAATGCAAAGACTTTACGTCTATTCCCAAAGATTGTTTTTGGTTGAATTATCTTTTGTAGCCTCCTGCTCTGTTGCTGAGTGTTGCTGCTCTGCACATAGCCTGTTCTGCCCTACCGCAGAGCCAGGTTCTTTCTAGGGCTCTGCTGCTTCATTGATGGTGTTAATGTACAAACAAGGAAGTGCTGCTGCCTTGAGTACTGCCAAACAAGGTGAAAGTAATGAAAGGGAGCAGAAAATGGGAGTTTCTAAAGGTATTAAGCAGTAAATTGTATATAAGAGGATACAGAAAGCTTATACAAAGTTTGTTCGAAGTCAGGGTGCCTTGTAAAATGAAGCCACTGTAGGTGATACTCCAAAACAGGCAGTAGTTGAAGCTTTTTGCCTTCTTGTATTCTAAATACACAACTGTTAGATGAAAGGATGGGGAGAGGCTGCCACTTGTTTGCCTCATCTCATCCTAAAATTCTTTACTAGTTGAGGATAAAGGTGTTTTATAGATGGAGCAATGCTTTGGTTAAGAACAAAGCTATTACTCTTCCCTAAAACAATGTGTGATCCATAATTTACTTAGCATCTCACTTGGAAGAGTGTGTCCATGATAACTCTGAATTACAAAGTTATTTATTGGCAGTCATTTGCCTTCGCAGTGAGTGGTAATAACTGAGATCTTCAGTGTCAGCTTGTAAAATACATGTTGTCACTTGGAAAACTTCTTAGATATTACAGAAGTTTTAGATATTGTTGATGGTTTCAGCTGCATCATCCCAGAACTATTAACTGTCACTTCTACAGTGAGGTTCCCTTTGGGCTGATGTATATATATGCATTATAATCTATGTATATTTTTTAATGGGTGGAGAAAGCAAACAGAGAGAGATAGTGATTGATGGAGCGAGGACATGAGCTGTTCCAAGTTCAAGCCATTGCTGTAGTACACGCAGGTTGTTACACAGCCTCGTGCAGATCTTTTGCCTTCTGCATCCATTTTCTTGTGAACTTGGTGAAATATTAACACACAAAAGGAGAACTAGGATTATATTGTCAATATTTGTACGCCTCTTGCGTGCATTTAGTCGTAACTTCTTGGTGTAACAAGTACTTTTCAGGCTGCTTAGTCATGAGGTTTTCTTACTTTAATGCTGACAGGAGGAGGAAATTATGACAAAAAGAGCTCTTTCAAGTTTTAGCCAAAGTATTCCTACCAGGAAGCACTGTGAGGGAGGCAGAGCATTAGGAATGAAATGGAATATAACAAGGTAAAACACTGTCTCAGATGTAACCATGTATTAGCTTTTAAATGTAACTCCTTATGCTGGGAATTCTGTAAGGGGAGGAAAAAGGATGTGTGTAGACTTACAGGCGCTGTGTCTTAACCCTGTACTTTCTGCTGAGGACAACAGCTCTTTAAAGCATCGGGAGCACTGGAATTCCAGACAGCTTGGTCCTCAGAAACCTCAGTAAGGCTGTACAGAAAGCTGAGGTTGTGAACGTGCTGTTCCTCAGTTCAGTGTAGGTGATGTAGTGTGACTGGTGTGAAGAGGCAGCACCGCTTACAGATGGCTCCTTTCCTACCTTTAGTTTTGGCTGCATCTCAGTCCTTAGGCAACAGTCTGGTTTTAAAGATGGTGTGAAAGCTGTTAGCAACTTGCAATAAAACAAGTAACAATCCTTGTTTGTCGTCTTGCCCACCAAGAGAACTGCTGAGGGTGTGTGTATCAGAGTGATCCTGGAGTGCTGCTTAGCTAAAAGCCAGAGAACAAAAAGAAGAGGCAGTGTGATCCAACAGATAAATTCCAAGATAGAAGTTCTGGATTCAGTCCTAGTGCTCTGGGGCCTTGAGGGGAGGAAAAAGTGAACTCCTCTTAGGCCCTTGTTTGAATTAGAGTCTCTTCTAGGACAGGATTTTCTCTCCAGTGCTTACACAGTGCCTAGTGCCAGTTGGTCCCAGGAGAGCAGTCAGAAAACCTCAGTAACCCAATAGAAAACCCTTCTCGGGTGGGTGCAATGACTGAAGCTTGTTTGCTTTTGATTTATTATTTAAATCCAAACACAAAGAGCAGATGTGTTTTATTTAAAGGAAAGATTGTGTCTGTATGAAGCACACGCTTGAAGCATAAATGGGATGTTCTGCTGGCGTAATAGGATTCTAACATGCTTTTGAGTGGTCCTCAATTACTGCAATCACAGTATTTTTGTGCACTTCTGTAAATATCATCCATCATATTTGAAGTCATTTTACAAACTTTGTTTAGTTATCTCGGCTATTAAGGTAGAATAGCTCTAATAATCCCTGTTTGTCTTTCCACGTACTGCCTTTTACACAGGAAAATATGAGGTTGTGTAAAAAAGGGTGGAAGGGATTGTATGTGGAATGAACAGCACAAAGGCAAGGAAACAGGCTGAGAAAAGGGAGGAAATGCTTTGTCCATAACAAACTGCAATAATAGATGTTAAAAAAACCCAATTATAAGTTATTTTTACATATCTAATCAGTTAAATCTTTTATGCATTGGTGGGCATTCAGTAGCAGTGCTGGTGGCTGCTGTAGTCACTTCAACAGCACTAGTTCACCATCTCACATGTGTGGCTGCTGTTCAATTGGCATATGACTTCTAGAAAAGACTTTAATGCTGTTTCCTCTAACATATCACTGTGCTGCAGCTTGAGTCTCTTAAACCAAAGAGCAGGGAAGATAGCCAGGAGCTCAACACACTTGACAGATATAAGGATGCAAGGCAACATCTTGCCAACCTTTGATTATTTTTAGGTAGCAGCTCACGGCCTCACTGTGTCCTTACTTCATATTTATTGTCAAAACACAGTAATAGTGCAGCTGTCAGGGCAGTTCCGAGCTGATCATGTACCTGCAGTGTGTTTAAATTCCCTTCTGTCCAAGCCTGACTAGAGGACAGGTTGACTCTATCTGTGATAGACTCTTGTGTCTCGTTTTAGTTTGCTGTATGTGTGTGGCTGTGCTCATGAAACACGCTGTAAGTCAAGTACTTCTTGAAACTTCAGTTGTACTTCAGCCTTGTGGGAACAGTCCTTGCTCTGTGAGTGCAGTTACAATAATGTCTTTGTTTGCTCTGTATGGACTGAGCATTCCTTATGGAAGAACTGAGGTAAGCAGTGAGGAGCACATTGCAATACAGTGACATGAAAGTATGTCTTGGGTAGCTTTATAGTGGTTTTAAAACTACCTTGTACCTCTGAGTGTGCAGACGAGCCTGAGAAAGGACCCACCATATGAAGTTAGCTTAAAATAATCCTCTTCTGCTGGGAGCCAAGTTCTCCCACAGGTTGGTGGCTGATAGAAATCTATTGAAGGTTTCACTCATTCAGAGGTTTATACTGTCTTGACTTGCTGATGAAGCTTCAGTGTTGAGTTTTGTGCATCAGGGAGGTAAACCTCTCTCTATGATGAAACATCTTGTACTCTTACATGGTTTGTAAAAGCGTGTCTGAAAGCGAAACCAGAAACGTTCAGACCTTCTATAATAGGGAACAGTTCTGAAATGTCACCAAGGGGCAAGAAAACTAATTTTGTTAAACATTGTTAATATTTCATGTAATTTACTTTTCCCAGATAAGTCCCCATGGTAAAAAAACAAGTTCAGCATGTGCTTAACTTCAGCCGCTCAGTTAATCATTGAAGTTTGCTGTTGCTTCCAGTGTAGCCAAGCATCAAGCATCTGTTAAACCCCTTTTTGGTTTCAATCCTTGTGAAACAATTTAAGAACAACTGTTTGAATTGGTTTTGGCCAACAGCAATGCGAAGACTTGAGTAGAGCTTCACAATGGAGGTGGAATCCATCGTCCTCGGTGTGGAGGGGATGACATGCAATTCCTGTGTTCAGACCATTGAGCAGCATGTTGGGAGGATGGATGGCATCCATAACGTCAAAGTAAGTGACACTATCACTATTTCTTACAAAGCTTTGGTCTTACATGAGGAACCATGACAAAGTATGCACCAAGGGGAGAAAACATGTCGAAAGATGGGAAGCTGATGTTAGAAGTGCATGAGTGTGTTCCTGGTGTAACAGAAAAGCAAGTGACCACTTTACTGTAGTAGGAGCTAAGTCATTATTTGCTACTCTTAGGTAATTTTCTGCTTCATTATTAATTCAGGTTTGTGAAGTAATAAGAAGTCACAAAAGGCAAGAATAAGCAATTTTTTAAGTAAGATAAAGCACAAGCCCTAGAGCTTACACTGGAGAAAAACAAGCTGTCCTTACCCCTTACACTGAACAAATGTCTGCTTGCTCACAAGCCTCCAGGCCTTTTCTTTCAAACTCATAGTGCACACAGGTCACTTGCACAGCTAGAAAAGCATCTGTGGGCTTGAAGTGTCCGGTTCATTGTGTGGTAGCTGACCCACCATGAAAACTAAAGCTGCTTTTGTTGAGGTTCATGAAATGAGAGTAGCAGGTAATGCAGGTGACAAAGGAGTCTAGCCAGCTCTTTCAAGCATTAGAAGTTTCCTCTCCTTTGTTCTGTTTGTGAGGAAAAGGGAGAAAGAGCAGCAGAACTGTAGTCTCGAACTGTTACCAGAGCTACTTGGTTTGCCCTTAATCCAGACTTCATTGATCTGGTTTGATACCAATATTTTGTTAGTATTTTTTTTGTCATGGGCAGAATACTGGGTTGTAGAATATTCCAGTGTGAGCTGATTATTCCTACACAATACATCATTTTATAGTAGTTTTGAAAAGGGAAGCAATTTAAAAGTTGAGAGATTCCTCTTAGTTTTGTGACCTAACTTGTGTTAGAAAGAACAGTCCTAACAGCAGCAGCAACAGAAAATGGCAGTTTCATTACAGTATTTACAAGACCCATCGTTTTTCATCTCCCTTCAGCATGGAGCTTTAACATGACAGGAGGCTCTGCTCTGACACCAGATCCTCGGATCACTGAACAGACCCTTTTAGAAGTAGGGAAACCACTGTTAACGTTTTTGGCATGGCACAGTCAGATAAATCACCAGGTGTCCACAAGCATGAAGTCAAGTGAAGGCTTAAAACACCTGTAAAATAATAAGCCCGAAATAATCTGACTTCAGAATCCTTCCTTCCTCCCTTATTCCAAGCAAAAGATATTATCTCATCAGCCTTGAATCCTTATTGTGCCAGCAGATCTCTGAGAACGTGCAGGTGACTTGAGATAGGAGAAGGAGGAGAGATTCATGCTTCAAGTTGCTTGAAGACATCGTGCATCCTATAGTGTCCTTTACATAAGGAATGAAGCAGGTTTTAAAAGGAGAGTATTAAGAGTTTTGTATTTTTAAGGTAAATACCTTACCCAAAGGTAAAAACTTATTTCTAATCCCACTCTTGGCAAGAAAATGTATTCCAAAAACTTAGTCTGAGTAGAACAGGACTTTAAGAAACAGGACTATAAGAGATCATATTTAGTCATTATGCTCGTTACAGCATCAGAACTTCAATTGAACAGATTATAAGTTTCAGAAAAATCCCTGGGAATAGTAAACCAGGGGTTTGTTTAGTGATTATGGATTAGGTCAGCACAGGAGATGAATGTTGGGTGGCTGATGCAGACAAGCAGAGCTGTGTTTAGGCTATTTTGCCTCCAGCTGCAATGAAACCAATAAACGTCTGTGTTGTTAATTCTGCTGAGGCACATAAATGGGACAAAAATGAAGGAAGGTTGTTCTTGCAGTGATTTAACTCCTCTAATCTAATCGTGACTCTGCTCTTTAAGTCGTATCTTTGCCCAGAGGAAAGGTAGAATTGAATGATAATGTGTTCAGCCTCTGGCAGGCATCGGTTTTCCCTTTTGGAAACTGCAATAATTGTGTTTGCTGTATCATCAGTTGGGAGCAAATTAAATTGAGGGTATTTGGACCATGTGATGTGAAAGGTTAGCACCAAATCAGGAGGTCTCTGGATCAGCAAAATGCACAGATGGAGGAAAATCAGCTTCCTTCATGTTTGTTGTCTATCACATTTGAAACTGAAGTTTGTTCTGTGCAGTCTGATGCACCTTTTTGCTCAGAGCAAGTTGACAGCCTGTGCCTGCGATGCCTGGAAACACTGAGCTCCTTTCACTGCTACTTATGTCTGTGCTCTTTTTCAAAGAGTGTTTTCTTCCATCCTCGTAGCCTGAGGGTAGTTCCTACCAACTGCAGAATTGTGCATGTGATTAGAGGGTTTTTTTTCTGTGGGCTGTTTTGCTCTGGGGGTTGAATTGGGTTAGTCATCATGGTTCAAGAGAGTTTGGCTCTGGAAGTTTCATTAAATGTGCTGATGCCGTCTGGGTGTTGTAAGTAAAAGCGGCCAGACAGACTTGTAAAGATGCTGAAACTGGGGTGGGGAAGTCTGTTCTTTCTAGCTGTGGTGTTGCACAGCCGAGCAGAGGTTACTTTATGGTGGCTGTTGGTGTGGCTTTACTCCTCAAGGTGAGTAGTGTTGGATAAAATTATACTGGATAAGTATTACTGATGTATGCAAGTGGCAGTTGTTTCTAGTCTCATGCAGGGTATTAATTTTCATCTCTCAGTATTGCAGCTCACTAACTTGGTTTGGGTTTCTTCTCTCACCAGGTATCTCTAGAGGATAAGAATGCAGTCATCATTTATGACTCAAAACTGCAGGCTCCAGCAACGCTGCAGGAAGCAATACATGACATGGGATTTGATGCTACATTACCTGATTCAAACCCACAACCTGTTCTACTTGACACGATCTTTCTTATGATTCCTACTCAGTCATCCCTAACCTCTAAACAGATTTGTAGCGCGCTACTGAAGAACAAAGGTGTTGTGGATGTTAAAATATCCTCTGATCAAAGAACTGCCGTGGTGACGTTCGTTCCTTCCCTTGTAAATGGCAAGCAGGTGTTGCACATGGTCCCAGGAGTGGATTTAAATATCCCTGCGCCAGAGGTAACGCCTGGGACTTGTGAAGGTTCCGGCTGGTCTCAAGCAAGTAGCGTTGTGCTGCGCCTGAAAGTAGATGGGATGACCTGTCACTCCTGCACCAGCACCATCGAGGGGAAGATTGGCAAGTTGCAGGGAATTCAACGGATTAAAGGTAAAACCTTTGTGTAGTTTGATGTAAATCGGAGTTGACCAACCTGTTCCTCAGCAGCAGCACGGACATATCTTGATATGCCAATTAGATAGCTTAGTGTGACACTCTGTCTTGTGGTACTTGGTATTCAGTTACATGTTTAATTTGGACTGGGAAGTAAGAAAGGGGTCCAAATTGTGGTAAGGTGGTTGCTGTTACATGTGTGAAAGTATTCAGTGGTTGCCTTGGATTTTGGTAGGGAGCCTGGAGTAGTCATGTTCTGTAATTTTATTACCAGTTATTGAAATTTCTAATACCAGATGTCTTGGTGTGTTGTAATTAATCTTGCTTTGTTTTCTGTTCAATTAAGAATTAATATTGGCATGTATGCAATTGTATCTTAAAGGCAAGAGAAAAATATGAATAGCTTTGGAATAAATGTATTGCCACGGGCCCTTGATAAAAGAATAAATTTAGTAAGAAATAATAGTGTCATTTGTGAAAGTCCTGGGGAAAGAGCAAAAAACCTGAGGAGAAGGAGTGGAAAATTGTTGTAGTAGTAGGCAAAAAATGGTTGAAGATGTGAATTGTTTGATGTTTACCAAACCAATCCAGTCTCCTTTCCACTGCAGTTTGGTTTCTGATCATTTCAAGCATTCAAAGCATTTGATAATGCTGTTGCTCTGGGGGCAATGTGCTGCTTATGCTTAGGGCAGTAATGCACACTTATTAATTTTCAGTGTCCCTGGACAATCAGGAAGCTGTTGTTGTCTACCAGCCTCATCTGATTACAGCAGAAGAAATAAAGCATCAAATTGAAGCTGCTGGTTTCACAGCATCTTTCAAAAAGCAGCCTAAACCCCTCAAGCTCAGTGCCATTGACCTGGAGAGGCTGAGGAATACTCAGACCAAAGGCTCTGAGACAGCACTGAAAGAAAACTCAAATATGAATGACACAAAGACAGTTGTCTTCAGGATTGATGGCATGCACTGCAGTTCATGTGTCCTCAATATTCAGAGCACCATATCAGCACTCCCATCAGTAACAAGTATAGTTGTTTCATTAGAGAAGAAATCTGCTATTATAAACTATAACCCAAACTTAATTAGCATAGAAGTACTGAGAAGAGCCATAGAGGCAGTGTCTCCAGAGACATTTAAAGTCAGCCTTCCTGAGGAATATGACAACGTAGCACTTTTCCCCACGCTGGTGTCTCCCCTGAAGTCTCCTCATCCAGCTTTGAAGGATGCCAGCCAGCCACTTACTCAAGTCGTTGTGATAAATATCGAGGGAATGACTTGCAACTCCTGTGTGCAGTCCATTGAGGGAGTCGTATCCCAAAAGGCAGGTGTCAAATCTATTCACGTGTCTCTCACAAACCATAATGGGACTATAGAATACGACCCTCTGCAAACGTGCCCAGAAGACTTGAGATCTGCAATAGAAGATATGGGATTTGATGCATCTTTACCAGGTAATGACGTATTAAACTTTGACATTTAAAAGGATTGTTCAGTTCTGTTTAGAATTTGGTACCACCCAAGATGAAATTTAGTAGTTGACACATTCTTCGTGCATGCCAAGAAAAGCTTTTTATCTTCACTGTCAGTGAGATAATGAAATACACGTGCACTTCCTTTAATATAGCAGATTAATTAAAAATGATTGAGCTACCTGGAAATAGGGGCATGTACAAATACCGTTCTTGGTCTGGATTTACAGCAGCATGTATTTGTGGCTGGGGCAGTACCAGCTCATCCCTTATTGCAGTGGCTGTTCACAACGTCCTGAATTGCAGTCTCCTTTTCAGCTCAGCCCTCACCTGAAGTGCAGCTGGAATCCCACAGAACTGAGCCTCTCTCCAAAGTGTCACCAGCCCATCTTGTGAGACAAGAGACAAAGACTGTATCCAAGTGCTATGTCCAGGTCACAGGAATGACGTGTGCTTCATGTGTGGCCAACATTGAGAGAAATCTGAGGAGAGAAGATGGTAAGATACATGTCAGTGTAATCTGTTAAACTTCCACGTGTTTCTTCTAAAGACTCCGTCTAGCTTTGGTACAGCATTTTAATGGGTGTGTTGTGAAGAGAAGTGCCATTGCTGCTGTGTTTCATGGGTGAGAACATAGGATGAAAACAGTACTGTTCTGCCTGCTTTGTGTCTAGAGAAGAATGCCTTTGCAAAAGCAGGAGGTGGAGTGCTCCAAAAGAATATAAGGATCAAATATGGATCCTTGTGAAACTAAACTAAGTCTTTCCTACTGGAGGGGCATGCCCAGGTGAAAGGCAGAAGCATTATGCCTGTGTTAGGAAGGGAGCTATTAGAGAAGGACAGTAGTAATACGGATTAAAGAGACATAAGTTAATTTTAGCTCTGCAAGTCAGGACAACTGTGTCTGTCTTCTGTCAGTGATGATTACATTTGCAGGGACAAAAAGTTGCATAACTGTGATGTAATGAAGAGTTGTTCATGTAAACTGTGTTTAATTATTGTAATGAAGATGGATGTGTTCCAAGATAACCTGGAATTTAATCTTTTTTCATCCTAGAAAACGGATGAATCCAAATCCTTTTCCCTTGGTGTACAGTAGGATGCACATTGTTAGATGTGCCCTTTCTCATACATGTTCTCTCTTTGGGAACGGCTTTTAGAAATGGTAAATGCAGATCATAAAAATAAGCAGAACTGTATTTTAGAGGAATTTCTTTAATTAAACCAGATAATCTTTTCGTATAGCATAGCTGGAATGTCTGTAATTAGGCTGTTAAAACTATGCAACTCATGTGGGGTAATACTTCACCTGCCACACCTATGCTTAAGTCCTTTTGTTGCATTGGTGCTGCATCTGATGATGTTTTTCTTTCTCTGTACTTATGCTGTGGTAGCTGTCTCAATTTCAGTCAGCTGCTGCTGTGCCACCCTGCTACTGGAAGTGCACTGAGACTTTTAAACATCATCTGCCATTCCCACGTTTTGTTTTCTAGGAATACATTCCATACTTGTTGCCCTAATGGCAGGGAAGGCAGAAGTGAGGTATAATCCTGCTGTCATACACCCGTCAGCGATTGCAGAGCTCATCCGGGAACTGGGATTTGGAGCTACCGTGATGGAAAACTGTGGTGAAGGAGATGGAATTCTGGAACTTGTTGTAAGCTAGTAGTTAAACTTGGATGTGCTTGTATAAGCGTCCGCTTCCTAAAGTGTTCATTGTATATTAGAGTTTAATTTACAAAGAATAAAGAGTGCATCAGGTATGTGTCACAAACTAATCCTGTCCTGCAAACTGTGCTGGCTCAGTTCTACCACACTAAGTCGGAGAAATATTCCTGTGGGATTTTTGATTACTCTGGTTATTTCAGGAATTTCCTTTTTACTTTTCAGTAGCTGAGTTGAACTCGCTGTAAGCCAAGCTCTGAGCTTCAAGAGCCAGGAGAGCTTCATAACCTTGTCTCCTCTATCGTGCTCTCATCCTTAACTAAAGAGCTCCATCTCACTGCTTCAAACCCCAGAAACATGCAATAAGTAATTCAGGATAGTCAGAAGCACTCTTTCTTTTCCTACTTTTTAAGATGCATTTACTGAGTCACCTGTGGCTTTGGTAACAGGAAGGAATCTTTATTTTCCAGGTGAGAGGAATGACGTGTGCTTCTTGTGTACACAAAATAGAATCCACCCTCATGAAGACTAATGGTGTTTTATATTGCTCAGTAGCTCTGGCAACCAACAAAGCACACATCAAATATGATCCTGAGACTATAGGGCCACGAGATGTCATACAAGTGGTAAAGGTAAGTTTGGTGAAGGCACCAAGTCCCATAAAATATCCAGTGTCCTTTCACTGAGAAGTTAAATACCCCAGAATAAAAGGGAAGACTTAAAGGAAAAATTGTCTCTCCTTCCATCTGCTGCCTTCATAGTGCAGGGTTCTGCAGATAATGTGTGTTCTGACTCAGAAGCAAGGCTCTGTTAGGTCTACCTATGTTTTTATGCAGAAATACTAGGAAAGCCAGGCTATGGTAGAGTTGAAGATACCAGCTATAGGCTTGCAGAAAAATAAAGCACATCCATGTAGCAGGAGAGAGATCAAAATGAAATCAATTTCTTAGCTTTCTGTCTAAATATCTCTTACTTTTGTGCTTCAGGAAAAACCATGTTGAAAAACCCACATTTTAGAATAGCATTTTAGTGTTCCAGAAAGGCTGATTTCTACATCAGTTTGCTTTTCTGTCTTTGCAAGGTAAATAAAACCAGTAACAATCATACTAGAAATGGTAATAAAGTCAATGTAAGGCTGACACCATCACTTACGTGGCAGTAACTTTGTGAGCACAGTGTCTTCAAAAATAGGCTGTTCTCTTTTTTCCATTATTATGCTTTTTCCCCTTAGGATTTAGGCTTCACTACTTCGTTAGTCAAAAAAGATAGATCAGCGAGTCACCTAGATCACAAGCAGGAAATAAGGCAGTAAGTATTCCTGAACATGCTTACATTCTTCTTTCTTAATCAACAGCAAAAGTGATGATATTTTTATGTGTGTGCCGACTTGCTTAGCTAAAATGTTACCCACTGGACTGCAAACCAGTTCTTTTTCTTCTTTCAAATCTGAGGTGGAAAAGGTCTTTCGTTGTGAGTCTGGTTTTCTGCATCCCTGTCATGGGGCTGATGATCTACATGATGGTGGTGAACAGTCAGCTTTCAGATGCTCACGCACATCACAACATGAGCACTGAGGAAATGGAGGCTCTTCACTCCTCAATGGTCCTGGAATACCAGCTCCTACCAGGATTGTCTGTTATGAATTTTGTCTCCTTTTTACTCTGTGTCCCAGTACAGGTAAGTGGGAATATGACAACTCCTAGTTTGTTTGGCTTCAAAATTTGAAAACTGACTGTAATTATGGTGATTTAATTGCCTTTGAAGTTGCTTTTGAGGTGGTTCTGCTAAAATGTGTGGTTCTAGGGACAGGCCAGTCAGTGTAGAGGTGCTGTGCAGCATCTGAGGCAGCAGTGGTGGGCATGGGGAGGAGCTGGTGGAATGTTGTGGAGGTGAGAAGACTCAAGAGTACTATGGTAGAGATCAGAGCCCTTGGCTAGAGCTGGAATTTTTTTTCAGGGAGAGATGCAGAAGGCAAATAGCACAGATGAAATGGGTGTCTCCCTCTCTTACAGAAATGCTGCTGCTACGTGTTACGTGTGTGTGTGTATATGTATATAAATATGTGTATGTATAAATACAACTGATGCTCCTATTACAGATGTTTGGAGGCTGGCACTTCTATATCCAGGCCTACAAAGCAGTGAAGCACAAAACTGCAAACATGGATGTGCTCATTGTTCTGGCAACCACCATTGCCTTCGTGTACTCACTTGTTATTCTTCTAGTTGCAATGGCTGAGAAAGCAAAAGTGAACCCTGTAACTTTCTTTGACACACCTCCTATGCTGTTTGTGTTCATCTCCTTGGGCCGGTGGTTAGAGCATGTTGCAAAGGTAAGTAAAATAAAAGCCATCATATCTACGAGCTGCAAGACACTGAGAGTCATTTCAGAATGTTGTGTACCTTAAAACAAGTCCCATGAACAAGCTTTGTTAGGTTCTTCTAACCTTCTGTGTTGTAAAATCTTCAGTAACTACTAACAATATGAAATGACTTAATATTAGTCTGTTTGAAGAAAGTCTTTTTAACAGGGTAAATTGCAACACATGCAGTTGTCATTTACCCAGCAATTTCTTTCAATAGCATAGTCAGAAAAACATGAAAATTATTATTCTAGGGTAAAACATCAGAAGCACTGGCAAGACTAATTTCATTACAAGCTACTGAAGCTACTATTGTTACCTTGGGGCCCGATAACGTTCTTTTAAGGTATCTTGCTTTGTCATTTGCTTTTTCTGTTGTTCCTTTTTTGTTGTTAATGTGCCTAATTCTCAGACAAATGTTACCATTCTATAGAACTATGGAACAAATAACTTCACATTTGCTGGCAGTTTTGCCAGATATAAATGTTAAAATGCAGGAAAAAAAATAACTCTGCTTTTGTTTGTTTTATTGGAATCTTGCTAATTTTGACTGTGATAAGAAAAATAGTGGATTTTCACAACTGGAGAGGAACTAAAATGATGATAAAATAATCATAGTGCTCTTTAAAATGGCCTTTCTTCTGGCAATTTTTATATACTTTTACAATGTCAACCAGTGGGATTATACTTTGTGTGTAGTGACAAGTCTTTTTGCCCGGGTAACTTCAGCTGACAATCTCTTACTAAAAACCCTATACATCATTCTAGTGAAGAGCAAGTTGATGTCGAACTAGTTCAACGAGGTGACATTGTCAAAGTGATCCCAGGAGGCAAATTTCCAGTGGATGGTCGTGTTATTGAAGGACACTCCATGGTAGATGAATCTCTCATCACAGGTAAGCATTTGGTTTTTGCCAGTGTAAAAACGTTTTTCTTCAAATGAATCTGGAGAAGGGAAGCTGAAGCTCATGTTCTCACTCCTCTGCTTGCGTGTTAGGAGCTGGTAGCTATGATAATATTCCTGTAAAATATACCTTAGTTTGTGTTGTTGCCCTTTTTTTTAGGTGAAGCAATGCCTGTGACTAAAAAACCTGGCAATACAGTTATTGCAGGTTCTATTAACCAGAATGGGTCACTGCTGATTTCAGCAACCCATGTTGGAGCTGATACAACTCTGTCCCAGATCGTTAAACTGGTGGAGGAGGCCCAGACCTCAAAGGTAGAGTATTGTCAAATGAGGCATTTGGGTTTTGGCTTATCACTTGGGCATCAGCATCACGAATCACTTGAAGAGTGATTAAGATGGTTTAGATCTGAATTGCAGTTGCATAATGAAGTATCTTGCTGAATAAGGACTTTGATGCAATCTACAGCTCCAAGTCTCATCGTCTTATTAAGCAAATACATAATTATACAGTGTGGTGTGCCAAGTGTGCTGCAAACAGCAGCTCTGACTGTATCTGTGTCTGAAGGCACAGAGTAACCATAATGCTGCTGGAGCTGACATCTTTCTCCTTTCTAGGCTCCCATACAGCAATTTGCAGACAAACTTAGTGGCTACTTTGTTCCTTGCATTGTGGCTGTCTCTGTGGTTACCCTTTTTGCCTGGATTATAATTGGTTTTGTGGATTTTGAAATAGTAGAAAAATACTTTCTGGTGAGTAAGTCTCCTTAAACACCTTCTGAAATGTTTAATAAATAGTTAGCCTGCAAGTCTGTTAGACTGCAGTGGTTCCTTCTCTGAATTATCCTTGCAGGCAGTGGCTATAGTTATTGTTGTTATATTTTTTACACCCTACCAATCCTACATTTATACTTAAAGAGACTTTACAGTCATGGATCAATTCCTGAAAGTTAGTATTAAAAACAAGAAGTTAATTTAAAAAAGTAAACACTTAACATCAAAATTTCCCATTCCTGTCCCTTCTCTGTGGGGAACACAAGCTTCCTGTGCCACAAGCTCCAATTGTGTATCAAGTTTTGTTAGCATAGCTCTGTTTTAGTTCCTCTTTGAAATCAGTGGGATTCATCTTCATTACAGAGGAAGATCAGGATCATCCTAACTTGTACCTTAGGGTTGCTTAGATCAGATTTCTTGGTTCATGACTATTTCTGATTAGAAATGATTCATTTCCAAGAAAGCAATCTTCATATCCTCTTTCTTTTTTACTGTAGATATTTGTCAATAGAGTATCTTTTATTACATTACAGCATAAAAGTTATAGCATGTGGTACCTTATTTAGGAAAAAGTCCTATAAATAAAACAGCTTACGGGTATGTGCAGTGTATAACAGAACTTAATTAGTTAATTAGTCCTTTTAGTCATTAATCTTGGCTTTTGCATAATTTGCCTGAGCTTTACTTTTTAATATTCATACTTTAGTATGAATATTATATATATTCATA
>NW_009944743.1:0-215 GCF_000696875.1 Nestor notabilis
GGCGCATGCGCGGCGCGTCCCCGCTGGGCCAGGGGCGCCCTGAGGGCAGGGGGCGCGGAGGAGGAGGGAGGCTGAGGGGGGCCCTTGTCGCGCTGTACCTGAAGGGAGGTGGTGGTGGGGTGCGGGTCAGTCTCCTCTCCCGCGTAACAAGCGCCGGGGAGGTGTAGGTTGGGTCTTAGGAGAGGTTTCATCAGCGGGTGCTCGGGTGTTGACGG
>NW_009944743.1:366-6320 GCF_000696875.1 Nestor notabilis
CTTTTCTTGATTTTTCTCCTTTTTTTCCCCCCCAACAGAGTGAGCTTTTTGCTGATCCGGATTCCTGAACTGCCCCAGTCCGGGGCTCAGCAAGTGCCAATTTGGAGCAGGGAACGCAGAACCAGACAGCCAGAAGCTGGATGGGGGAGAGGAGCGCTGGGGGGACCGCTGACATAATATGTCATGGAGGCTTAGCTGAGTCCCAGGACAGCGCAGTCTGCCTGTCCCTTCCCTCGCTAGTCCTGACACCGGGGACGGGTGACTCTGCAGGGAAGTGAGGAACTCCCTTCATTTGGCTGCAGGATTTAGACAGGTACAAACAGACTGAGGAACCACGCCTGCCATCTGCAGCTTCACAGCAATGTAAACCAAACTAGACTGGTGCTGCAGTGGTCCTGCTCCTCTCAAATCCCACTGTCAGGGACTCTGCGCTTCCTTTCTGTCCCGTGTGCTGGTATCTGTGTGACTAGAGGGCTGGCTCAGGGAGTTGACCTGGCAGAAGACATCTCCATCCACAGGCACAGCAGAAGGCAGGGCCACAAGCAGCCTTCTGTTGATTTTGGTGTGATGTGGCGAAGTCAGGATGCCATGCTTCGTTGGTCCCTAGGCATTACAGTAATGAAGATGGTTTAAAAGATTATGAATGCCTTTAAAGCAGGAATTCATGTGTGGTACTTCAAGCTTATTGTCATCTTACAAAAAGATTATGAACTGCTCATCGTGTTTTCACGGTGGATTTCCCTGTGCACATGTAAAGAACCATCATTTTGGATGGAGCTGAATACTTCTTGTCCTGGGTGTGCAATGGCATTTACTTGGTATGGAATGTTCTTTTATTGAAAATGACACTCAAGAAACTGATGGAAATTGGAAAAAAATATATATTAAAAAAGTAAAACTGCACTGTTAGACTTTTATAGTGCAAGTTTAAAAAGTAAACTTCTTGCTGTGGAAGTTTGAACAGTAACAGTTGATCTAATAAGATTGGCTAAATATAAAAAAACCTGAGTAGATGATACTGGACTCTTGTAGTATCAAGAACTGTAAATGGTTTCCAAACCACCAAACTAACTGGAAAAACAGAAACCAAACCAAACAAAAACCCCCGAGTGATTTAAAATGGACCTTTCATTATAGTCCAAGTTAATGTCAATCTCTTCAGACAGAAAAGACTAAGCAAAAAGAGGGGGTTAATCTCGTGACTTTTCTCTTGATTCAAAGATTCATGCACTGATGAGGTAATCTGATTGCTGTGACTAGCGTTGAAGCTGAGGAGAAGGATAAAGTATAGTAAGAAACACACTTGAAATGCTGAAACTATTTTGTCAACCCGAAGACGGCACCACAGAGCTATGTGAAGGGCAAAGACCACGCTGGGATATGCGGCTTTTTTTTTCCCTTCAATGTTTTCTTTTTCTCAGAAAACACATGAGCAAATAAGTGTCTCCCTGTAAAATCAGAGGTTTAGGCTACTGCTGCTGTTACTACCTGCTGTGACTAGTGCCTTTGCACTATGTGAACACTGATACAACACTGGAAAATTGGTAGCCCTTTATAGCGTGAGGTGTTCTGATAAGATCAAGGCATTTTCCTCTGAAACCCAAGCACTGAGAAGAATAAAGTTTCTTGTAGGATCAATAAATGTTGGTTGATGTTTGTTTTCCTCTGCAAAAATACAGCATTTTGATTTGTCAAATAAAGCTGCTGGATGCTTGTTTCTTCTAGCAGAGCAGGAGTAGCACTGTACTGTTGGGTCTAGAGCAGTCCCGAGCTTGGACCAAGGACAGGGTTTGCAGTTAGATGTTCTCACCAAGTCCCAGTGGACTCTGTACCTCGGGATGTGGGCAACGCTCCAGAGAGAAGGCGTTTTTGTTCAAAGGTCTTTTAAAACCTCTTATTCTCAGTTAAGGAGATTTCTTCCTTTGGAATGCAACCTTCTTTTTGGTATGCAAGCATGTGAGTGTAAATCCACTACTCCCATGTATTTGTACAACGTGTAATACTTTGTAGAGCAATTAAGCCCTGTAACTGCATACAGAATGAAGATTTTCCTTGGTCTTTTTGGTACGACTTGCTTGCTAGCAACCAGAGGAGTTACAGCAGGAGCTGTGGTACACAGCACTAATCCAGCAAGGCGCTTTTCCAACCTGAACTGCACACCAAACCTGTTTCTACACCCCCACCCCATGCTAGGGTGCTGCACAACCACCACAGGTAACATCCTGTGCTAAAAAAAAGGCTGGAATCCTACAGTAAAATAGGCTGGGGAGGGAGAGGGCTGTGTTTGTCCTTCCTTGGGCTGTGTTTGAGGCTCTGCTTCTACTTTCTGTCCTTTCCTAGTAGTAGCTTTTACAGGCCAAGACTTTGTGCAACCCAGTTATGGATCTCTAGCAGGCCTGTCAGTCATTCAGCAGGGAAGTCACTTCCACAGACTGACTTCCCCTTCTGAAAAACCCTTCCTGCACAGAAGATGTAATCCTGTCACTGAAAGGACCATAAAAATCCCTCAAGCTCCCTCTGATTAAAGGGTCTTTTTATTACGAATAGCAAGTGCAGACCATAATAATAAAAATAGAGTGAATTTAAACGTGACTCACTTGGAAAGTTCCTGTAAATTGCACTTGCTGTAGCCTAAGCTGACACAGGAAATCTGTGGGAAAGTTGTGCCTGCATTCCTGGTGGATTCCTCAGCAGCCCAGGCGGCGCTTTGCGTCGTGTTCCACCCAGGAGGCTGGAGGGAAGTGCTCCGGCTGTGTCTTGGGGGTGCTGTCCTTCAGTCATACAGCACCTCCTCTTAATGTGCTCTGCAGTAACCACTGGCTTTTGGGGTGGGGGGTCGGACATCGCTACCTTGAGGCTTCTCTTAATACTGTCAGGACGTGAAATACTGTCATGCTGGGCTAGTTTAAGCAGCAATGTGGCATTTTTGTTGTGTGTGCTGCAGAGGTATCTATTTTACATCTTTCCTAACATTAATTATAGAAGGATGAGGTGTATCTTTTCAAGCTGAATTTATCACAGTTGGTAACTTCTAAAAATCATTTTAATACCTCCCTCTGAGATAATTAATAGCAGATTAATGAAATAATACATATTTCCTGAATACAAGTCAGCAAATTCACGATGGAAGGTTCCAATACTGATGTTGAAATGTGCGTACCAAGCTAGCTGAAGTATTGCCCTTTTTTCTCACAACGCCTTAGAGATGTAACTAGATGTAACTATTACAAATGTATTCGGTGAACTCTGCTACAGTTTGGCTTGTGCCCTGGTTGTTCTTGAAATCACACATTTAATCTGGATCACTTTCATGCACTTATTTATAAACCAGAGGCTGAAATCCGTAGTCTGGTATTTTTCTTGTACGTGGTCAATTTGATGACTGAAGAGATGGGCTGTGAGGTGGGTCAGGCTGGAGCCCTATTACCAGCTTACTTCAGGGTGTTAATTTGTTCCTTACTGTCAAACGTGTTTTAACATGTAGATACTGTGATTAAATAATTCATCCTGACAAACCTTTTATGATTCATTTGCTAACTTTCTTGATAATGTGACACCGAGGAGGAAGAGCGAACTGAAAACTACGGGTAATGAAAAGTAGTAATAACAGGTCAAGAAAATAGTGTCAGAGTTAACGTGTAAGTGGCCTCTTCCCTTTTATCATTAGTCTAGCCTGTCTGTGGTGATCACCCAAAGCACTGCTACCTAACGTGGTACCCTTTGTGTCATTTTGTGGCAGAGATCTTCCTCTCTCTCCAGCGCTATAAGTATTTAACTGTGGTTTGTCAGGCAAGTGATTACATGGTTTGTGCAGCAGGTTGGTTTGCTAGGCCTTGATTAATTGTGCTTTCCTATCTTTAAATGCCTGTGGTACAGTCCGGAATGTCAGAGTTCCGTGTAAAACCCCGGTAGAATGTTGCCGTGTAACGATTTTGTGTCATGCTGGAAAAAATTGGGATGCAACAGCTCAACATGATAGTCTATCAAGACAAAATTTTCTAAGTTGTTAAACTTAGGAAATTGATTCAGCTTTTAGTCAAAATACCTATCAGAACTGTTTGACACCAATGCAATTACCTTCGTATTGTCATGCTACTGTTTGTTGCAGGAAAAGGATCCAAAGTACCCGATTTGTCTGACCTGGAAGGTAGAAACCGGTGAGCACACTGATGTGTGCCCCCGTGAATTTTGGCCTTGGACTGGCAAAATCTCTGTTCCTGCAAAACAAGCCCTGGCATTTTCGTTATCTGCAAGAACCTCGAGAGGCAGGGAGTGCACCAGGAATGTGAAAACCCTGCAGGAGGGTGTCCTTCACATGGCACGGAAACAACAACCCCAACCAGGTGGTGTTGGTACCCATCCCATAGCACCAGCGCAGTGCAGTCACTGCCCACACCTACATAGAGCAGCCCACAGCTCGCTTGCTTGGGAATTAGAAAGGAAAGGGGAAAACGTGTGTGATGTGATCTGTTGGTGCCTGCTTTAGCTTGCTTTTTCTCTGTAGTGCAAGCCCTGCTATAGACAGGACCCGACCCGGCAGCGCTTTACCACTGGAGTAACTCCTTCATCAGCACTGTTGGTCAGGAAGGTTTCCTCCTGGAAGAAGCAGCTGCGGGGTTCTTCCTCAGGAAAAAAAAGTAAACTCCTTACATACCTACAGTTGAATGCACACCTAGAGTTACAGACATGTCGTTTGAAACGCCTTTTTCATAAAGAATTGGGTGTATTTACGTTTTGGGATTAAGCTGACTGAGGTTTTTTGGCTGTTCCCTTACTTTGACATGCTTTTCCCCTGTAGGCTGGAAAAACCTTAACTTGTTTGGCTGCTTGAGAGCTCCCTCTCGTGGTCAAACTGCCCTGCAAGATCCCGGCAAGTGTTCCGGTCCAAAGGCACGGAGTTGAAACTCCACCTACCATCTCTGTTACCGGTAGAAAGAAGCCAAGCCAGCTGTTAGGCTTGTCTGCCCACCCTTCTCACACAGAAGCCCACTGGTTTGGTTTGGATGCAAATACCAGTTGGTTTGGGAGGAATTTCTGTAAATGAGCATGCACATGAAGAAGATGAAGTGTTCATCTGTGTCCTACAAAACCAACAAGTCACAGATGGTTTTAGTTTTTACCCGGAGAAGGACAAAGTACTGTCCTTGTCTAGAATAGTTTAGAACCGCTGCTGGGGTTGGTGGTGCTGAAGGTGCAGTACAAAGCAGACTGTACCCACCATGACCACCACCAGCTCTGACCAAACACTACTATTATATGTCCAGCCAACATTCCTTAGAGCAGTGTTATGAAAAGGGGTTGTTCCTCTTTGGAGCCTCTGTCTTCCCACTGGGAGCGCTCACTGGGGGAACTATTCCCCTATAGACAGATGAAGAGAAATATGTCATTATACAGGCAACAGAACATAACTTATTTTCTATAAAATCTCATGCAACATCATGCAGCTTTGTGGCAGCAGAAGTGGAGTCTTTAATCTGCTCTGAGCTGAGTAACCAATAGTATCTGTAATGCCTCGATCATGAGTCCCCCTCTTTCTCTTTTTGATACTGCATGGCTCAGAGCAGAAACACTCTTGTCATCACTGCCAGCATGTGAAGACAATAACCAGACTATTCAGAAGTCACTTCCTATTGGAATAAACATTTCTGCATCCGGGTGTTCCTGCACACAGACATATCCTGTGCTATGGGTTTTCCAGAGCATACACACCCAGAGGAGGGTGTGCAAGTGCCGGTGCTTGCAGTGAGGGCTGTCCCCTCGCAGTCTCTGTGATGGTGTCTGAGCTGTCCCCGGTACCCACCTGCCGTGGTTCAAGCCCAGCCGGTAACTCAGAACCACGCAGCTGCTCGCTCACTCCCCCTCTTGCTTCCTCCCCCTGCTCCTGGAGGGATGGGGAGGAGAATCGAAGGAATGTAACTCCCACGGGTTGAGATAACAGCTCTCCAGTAACTAAG
>NW_009944743.1:6358-18794 GCF_000696875.1 Nestor notabilis
AAAGGACACAACCGCTCACCACCCGCCGACCGATACCCAGCCCGACCCGAGCAGCGATCTGGGCCTTCCGGGTGACTCCCCCCAGTTTCTATACTGGGCATGACGTGCTGTGGTATGGAATAGCCCTTTGGCCAGTTTGGGTCAGGTGTCCTGCCTCTGCTTCCTCCTGGCTTCCCCTCCTCTCTGGCAGAGCATGAGACTGAGAAAGTCCTTGGTCAGAGTAAACATTACTGAGCAACAACTAAAAACATCGGTGTTATCAGCGTTGTTCCCAGACTGAAAGTCAAAAACACAGCCCTGCACCAGCTACTAAGAAGGAGAAAAAATGACTGCTGGAGCTGAACCCAGGACACCCCCCCACGGGTGTCCCAACAGACACTCACAGAAGTGGAGAATGCACACAGATGAGAGTGGCTGGCTGAGCACCAGACAGAACCAGACTTTCAGCTCATTCTGTTCAGATAGCTGCTTATGTTAATCATGTTAAAGTAGTTTAAACGCCAATCCATAGCCTGATCCTCTTGGAAGGAAAAGGCTGTACAACCTCAGCTAAGATAGTGCCAGTTTAGTGACCAGCTGCTTGTTTTGTGTCATAAACCAACAGTCTTCATTCTTAGGTCTAAACAATGTAATTCTTCAAGGATCCGACATCAAGAAGATGTTCCAGGTTCACCATGTGGGATCACTGCAGCGAGGATTGCAGCCAGAGCAGGCTGCTCCTGAGGGAGGACAGCCACCGGTCAAGGTGACAGCAAGGCAAGAACGAGGGGGGACACCCACTGAACCCGTTGCTGAAGCAAGGGGACCAGAGGGGTCCCCCAGAGCAAGGGGAGCAGAAGGGTCCCCTGGCAGTGATAGGCCCAGGCAGGAGCCTGGTCCCCGTGTCTGACCTAGTGACCCCCTGGACCCTGGGCAGGTCCCCACTCCAGCCCCGTGCCTGACCTATTGAGGTGCATGACTGGAGCGCAGGTAGCTCCAGGCAGGGCCCCAGGGTGGGAGCTCCAGCTCTTAACACAGCTCCAGGCAGGGAGATTCCTCAAGCGGAATTCCTCACGGCTCCTTTCACCCATCAGCTCTCCACAGGGTCTGGTCCACAGCGATCTTGCTGCATTCCCTCAGTGCTGGTCTCCAGCACAGCCCATCCCACGCCACGGGGGGTGCACCCCAGGGCCTCATACTGGGGTTTAATGGTCTGTTTGCAGTCTCTGAGTTGCAATTACAGGTTCGCAATGTGGTCTCTGGTTGCGATTAAAATAAACTAATTTCTTACCTCCATATATACCCCTGGGTTTCTGAAGTATAGAAACCCATGATGTACGAGGTATGTACGAGAACAGCAGCATTCTTTTGTCTTACATGCTTTAAACATCTGGTACCAGATGTAGGAGATCTTGTAACCCACTTCTGTCACAAAGCTATGTGGTGAAGGAGGAGTAAGAGCAGTAAAACCAGTCCATCTGAGCTGCAGATTTGAGATGGACCTGAATGACAGCATCTAAAACTTCAACACGGTTTGATTTTCCACCCACAGCTCACTTTGATTCATGTCTGTGGTTTTGCTGTGGACCATTGTAAGTCTAAGGACTAGTTCCAAAACTTCAGCTGCAGACTCAGCCTGAGATTCAGAAATCCAGACAATCCTGTTGGGATAAGGCTTGGTGTCAGTCCTACCTGAGCACAACTTCCCCTGAGCGCAGGGAGTGCTGCTGAAGTACGGACTTCCAAAGTATGCCCAAAAATAGGAAGGAAGCACATCTTGGCAATGGCTGCAGTTCCCCACACTTGTCCATGCAATCCTGGAGCATGAGGACATTTTCAAAACCAGCATCCAGTTATGTGTATTTTTGGAAAGAAAAATTGAGACATCCTTCGGCAGAGGGTGAGCACTGGTGTTCTCCCCGTCTCACTCTGCGGGCTCTGCTCCCAGGCTACCGCAGGGGTGTCCATACACAGAGACACGCTGCAGGATATACATACTCTGTGATTCTGTGGTGAAGTTATGTAGAAGAAATCAGACCTGTTGGCTTTGAGAGCATTTTCGAGTGTGTATTTATGCAACCTTCTGTGCTTAAAGATGTGTATTTGTGCAAGCTAAAAGCTGCCTCTCAGGCACCCTGTCAGGAAGCACGCTCTTCATACAGCCATGTGGCCATACTCCTGGTCACAGATCCCAGGGATTTTGTGCAAGGAGTGCTGTTCAATACCAGATACTTTTGTGTTCTGACTAGGGAAGCTGTAGCCAGAGTGTGCCCCAGTCAGCTCCAGCGTGGTGCTGGGCAGTGCTTGGTGTCCAGGGGGCACGGCTGGAGGAAGGCCTGCAGCTGCAGGTGAATGCCAACGTGAGAACAGGTACAGCTGCTGCAGCTGTGCTCATCTGCCACCAAAACTGCTTTCTGCTTGTCACTGTAGGGGCAAGGCAGACTCTGGCTCCAACAGACCAGCCCAGACCTCCCCCCTTCCATGCTAAGAAGGATCATTACATGAAAATCCAACAATACAGTTATCACCAAAAGTTTTCCTGGGCCATAATTGTGCCCAGCAGTCCATGTAAGTGAGTGTTTGATCTGGTTTTTCCCATCAGAAGATGCAAACTGTATCTCACAGACATGGGCAAAGGCTGTGTGATCACTGCTTGAATCCAGGCAGTTGTTACCAGCTTTAAGATGTGTCTGTGACCTCTCTCTGTAAGCACACGGATTCCAGCAGTGTTTGGCCTGAAGGGCTGTGCAGCAGTTTCCTTTGGAGAGGGATCCAGCCAGATCTCAGCTTACGGGTTTGGTAGAAAACTGTTACTGATATTTTGAATATTTCCAGCTTTAATTGAGTTTAGCCCCCACTACTCACTCCTATTTAATGTGCCACCATTATAGTATAATTGCAGACTTTCTTTCCATAACCACTAATTAGCAGTTGGTTTTATGAGCCCTGTTTTTTCTCCCGCTCTGATAGTGGGAGAAAATACAAGTCCATTACACAATAAAATCTGACTTAGTATCAGATGTGTTCTGGTCTCTGTATTTTATTTCATGTGTCAGTGGTAATAAAGCAGAGAGCTGATCCTGCAGCACGGAGAAAATCCAATATTAAATAATACACAACAGCTTTGTGCAGTGTAATCTTCCGACAGTGAGAGATGGATTTTGTCAGCATGGCATTTGCAGTTGGTAGTAGACTGAAGAGATACACTGCTCCTCTCAAGAAATAAGTCAAAAGCATGGCATGAGTATTATTCCTTTGAGCTGTATCTTGTGGCTAGAAAAAATGAGGTCCCTATCACTTCTGTTGGTATGCCCTGTTCATTTAGGCAGTGCTGAAGAGTGAGGCCGGAAACATGATTTACATGATAATTGTTTTTAGAAGTCTTTTTCATTCCCCATTAGCAGCGAATGTTTAAGCTAGAAGGGAAAAGTGCGTTTTGTCCTGGACGGTAACTGTTGTGGGTTGCACCTTCTGGCTGGGGCTGTAGTACCGAGCCTGCTGGCTTCTGCTCTGAGAAGTAGCTCTAGGGGAGTCTCCAGCAGGCATCTCTGCCCTGTGCCGTAGATGAGCGACCTGGACATTTCCACCTATCTTCAACCACTAGCTCTTTACAACTGCAAAACTACAGACAGCAGATTTGTATTGGCTTGTACAGTGACTGATGCAGCTGTGTCCTTCCTCTGCAGAGCTGACACCACCACAAAATTGAGACAGTGTCAGACAGCCCAGCTCCTTTCAGGTGTAGGGCACAACAGAAAACTAACACAAAAAGTGCTTGTTTATCTCCATTCTGAAGTTGCCACAGGCCAGTTTGGTCCCTGGAAAAACTCCAGCTACCCTGAGAACTCTCTAACTCGCAGCATAACTGCTGTTTGCCATTGGACTTTTCAGCACCAAGCATGACGGGCACTAGAGAGCATCTCGGCTGCGCCTCAGGCTCCTTTCATGCTGGCTCACACATGGAGAGATCTGCAGCTACTGCTGCCAGCCCAGTAACTGCTTCACTTGTTGGGGAGACCTCTTCTGGTACGGGTGTTCTTGTGAACGTGAGGAGAAATGAAAGGGGAAAGACAGGGACGGCTAACAGCCGCAGCGTTAATGGATTCTCCCAAACCAGAACCCCCTGGTTCTTCTCCTGAGTCTGGCACGGGGCTGCTTCTGGCAAACAACTTCTCTAGTATATTTAAGATAAGTCTATTAATAGATGATTGCTTCAGCTATCGTCTAACTTACTTAACATTTACAAAGTGTTCCTAAATCTCTGCACAGACCCATGCATGCTCCTGAGCTTGGTGCTTCTTCACAAGCATCCATCACCTCAGCCACAGCCCTCCATTCTTTACAGCTTTCCCACTCCATTTCCTAGAGTCACCATGCTTAATTCCTCTGTTTCCCTGCATATAATTGGGCTAATATGCCATTCTCAAACATGGTTTATTATTTTGTGAGAGTGGATGGGAAAACAGGAGGGGAGGTGAGTTTGAGCCAACTTTTTGCTTGTCACCGGTGAGATACGGTGTCAGCAAGTCACGGCCCAAGAGTGCAAATGACTGGGGACAACTGTAGCACTTCTGAAAGAGAATTCTGGTGAGCCTTGAGTTTTCATCTTTATCTTCCCTCTTAACAAGGAATACATCACAAGTGAAATTCCTCATCTCTCACTGAGCTGTGTTTTGGGCACGTATTTTGATGTGCATGTATTTAACCTTACATGAGTTCTATACAGAGATGGTTACAGTTGAATCACTGCATACGTTTCTGGCCAATAAAACAGAACATTTCAATAACTCACATATAAACACTAGGTACATTCAGTAAAAAATCATACTGAGTCATCTACATAGTAAAGAAAAAATCCTTTAGCTGCTTCATCCTTGAAAATAGGTATCTCATTAATCACTGATAAACCGCCCTGCCAAGCAGGTAATACTGCTGAGATCAGCACGGAAACAATGACAGTCATGAGGAGGAGCAAAACATGCCATGGGAAAATGCACTGAGCTGCTCGGGTTACTCAGGTCCAACTAAGCAATCCCAAGCACAGGGTTCTTCAGCCCTGTGAGAAGTGGAGGAAGCAGATGTAGAAACAAAGGTAGACACAGGGGTACAGAAGGGATACACAAAAACACAAGCCTGTAAGTGGATGGACACATGCACATCTGGTGTTGCAGAAGCACGAAGGATTCTATGTGTAAAGCAGTGGTTAGTCTTTGCTTTTTACTCTGTGAAATGCACTTGCTGTTCTAGATTGATTTCAGGGATACTTTAACGTCAGTTATACCTAGTCATTGTCACACTCCTACTAAGCAGTGTGTCATCAGTGCCAGTCGATTGCAAAAGTGACCGCTGACATCAGCCTGTCCATGCTTGCATGGAGAAAGGATAGTAACGAAGTGTTCATTTAAACATAATAGTTGAAGCAGGGATATCCTATCTCATGTTCTTTGAAACATCTGATTTGCACACATCAACATCTCTGAAAAGAAATCATGTTAAGTTGCTGGGCATGCTGGTTTAAAAGGAACATGACAGGACAGTTCACAGCAGTCAGTGTGAAGGGAAGAAGAGTTGTGTGTACAAACCAGCTGGATGTCTGCTCCCACAGAAGAAAACATCAGTTAAGAAAAGGGATTTTTTTCCCCATGAGAGTGACTCATTACAAAAAGTCAGTCTGCGTACATGGCAAGGAGAACTTCCTGGAACTTCAGAGGGAACGTCAAGCAAAGCAGACAGAGAATTCAGGAAGCAAGCATTAGGGATCGTCTCCTGAGCTTGTAGAACTTAATTTGTATGCAAAGTTCCTTACAGTAGCATTTTAGGCACTGGCATTAGTCAAGCCATGTCCAGATCCTTCATGCCAGGATGAATCATGTTTGACAAGCGGTGCACTGAAATCTGCCCCGATTTGTATAGCTTTTGCAGAGGTGTTGGCTGAAGTGCAGCCTCATAACACAAACTGGCTCACCCAGTGTCTCCCAAACTCTCCCCTTTAATGTCTGAGTCAGACCTGTGATGTCCTACAGATCTCCTACCACAATGAGAAACAACTTGAGCCACAGTTACCTCCTTTGATGGAAAAAATAAAAATCATTAGAAGAAGGCATGTATTGTAAAAACGCCCTGGATCAAACCACCCTCTCCTTCCCTTTGTTGTGCAGCAGCACACTGCTGATGCTGGGTTTGTTGCCTGCTTGCACCACATTTGCTCATATACAGCAGGAGAACGATGAAATAGAAGATTAAACCACATTTTTTGCATCTCACTTTTGCAGACTGCGCTGGTGCGTGTTTGTCTGTCGTTCATCCTTTGAACATTGCAAAGCAAGCACTTGGAGGAGGGATCCTCTGGCAGTGCTGCCTGCAAATCCTGTCGCCATTTCTTTATCCCCACATGTTTGTGGTCAGACCAAACTTCGCAGAAGAGCGGCCTGTAATGGCGCCTGTTACATTATGTAGCAGAGACTTGGATCTGATTCCTTATGTTCGCAAGATCAAAACCCTCCAGTCATGGACAAGTTCAAGAGCAGGACATGAGGATCCTCCCTGCTGTCAGCAGCAGGTTCCCTCTGTTGCTATTAGAGGTGGCCAGCAGTACGTGCATAAAGGAGATGCTTTGAACTGGGAAAGGTCATCAGCCGCCTCCTGAATGGACCATTGAACAATCCTGAGCTCAGGCTCTTCCGTCTCTATTTGATCCTTCCATTCTTTGTAAGGTCTCAGACTGTTGTGCACTGCAGTGGGTTGTTTCCAGAGAATAATGACCCCAGCTGTTTTTCCTGGACTCTGCTCCTGGGAATGATCCACTCAGTTCCCACATTAGAATGAGAAACCTCAAATTTATGGCTTTTAAATCAGGTCCTTGCTTTCCTCCTTACATTCTTGTCATCTGCCTTGGACCTAAATTAGGTCTTGGCCCCTGCTGTCATCTCCCATTACCAGTCCAGCAGTGTGGCTCTCCTCTGTCCACCATGTAATGACAAATTCTTCCCCCTGACTGCAAGAGGTTTTTATGTGATCAATGTCACCTGTGCAGTGGCAGTATGCACAGACGGGGACACCGACTGGCCCGTGTGACCGTGCTGACGGTACATCTGGCTTCAGTTCAGCTTGGCTCCAAACCCCTCACTTGGTGAGTGGGCAGAGCACAGTGTCTCATTGTTCAGCTGAATTAGTGAGTAGGTGGCAAATAACCCAGCGAGCAGCAGAGCTGCACTGTGTGTTTGGGCAGCCACTGCAACAGCCAGGCGAGCAGAGGCACATGCCCCAGCCAAAGGACATGTGAGCAACGAGCTCGTCTCTGCTGTGGCACACAAGAGGGACAGAATTTATTACTGTCTTCTCAAAACCCAAGACTGCTTCGTACAGTGAAGGAGTCCTAGATACTTGAATGGGGACTTACTACAGGCTCTTCTCCACCTGAAATTCTGAAAGCAAACTAGTTCATTGTCAACAGAGAGGTCTGGTTAGTGGTGTGAACCTCTCCCTTGCTGTAAGAAGGCTGCTGAATGACAGTGTTTTCAGTGGAATTTACCAAGTGAATGTGTTTCTGGATCTCATTTACAGTCCTGCTTGTTCTCCCTTGCAAGAAGAGGTGTTTGTATACTCACAAGCGTTAAGCTATATAATGACTGGCTACCTAATTCCCTTCTTCCATCCAGACCTATTTCAAGCTATATAAAATTGCTTCTATTTGAGTATTTTCTAAAATATTTCAGGATAAGAAACACTCCAAATGGAAATACTACTGAAATAAATACTAACTCAACAATGACTTATAAAGGATTAATCAGATCCAATTTCTTTCGTATCTTCAGTGTAATAAACCTAGCAAGTTTCCTAGTCAAGTCTTGTAACTGTAATGAAATAAACAGGAAAAGATATTCTTCTTGCACTGATTATACAGGCAAAAGCAATGTAAAATTTACTTACATATTGTACAATACCAACAAATCACAAATATTAATTTCTGCTTCATTTAAGGCTACTCTGTCCTTTGGTTCAAAAAGGATTGATGTATTTGGACAAAATTCTTTATCAAGTGTGAAATACAATGCTTTAAATAAAGCAAGCAATGTCTTAATGTGAGTAAAATAAAGCTATTGCTTTAGGTATACGCCATGTTGCAGTAACTACAACACTCAGAGTTACCCAGGCAGCGTTCATCTGTTTTGTTACTTCCCATTGCTGATATATTTGCATTATTTAGCAGTACAGAATTTAAGTGAAAACTTTCTGACTTTCAAATCTTAAGGGGCAGCTTAATTAGCCAAGCTTGTAAGAGCAAATTGTGGAATAAACAAACTCTTCTCTATTCTGGAATGAATAAAGAATCAGATGCGTAAGTTTCGGCTGTTTTTTGTTTTAAAATCAGAAGCAGTAAAACCCCAGCATAGTCAGGGGAAGCATATATTGCAAAACACTTGTGTTCCAAGGTCATTAATCCTTTCTTCTTTTAAATTTTAATTCAAGATGTGATAACATGAGAACACCACCCACCTCCAGTCGGGGCTTCTGAAGTCCCATGACAGTTCAAGGAGATGCTCACAGCAAGAATAAGCACAGTGTAAGGCAAAATTTAGTCCATTATCACAAAAAGTAGATGTTTGATTTTTCATCTGCTTTTAATGCAACATGACAAGTACTTTGTTTTCCATTCCTAAGGGTATGTAAAGCAGAATTAATGACTTACTAAGTAGCATCAACAGTTCAACAATGGACAAAGGTAGAACAAACCTTTTCCTTCTTTCGACAGACTTGCAGAAGGAGGCTCTGAGCTTTTTTCAAACGCCACACAATAAACTGCACCAAAACGTGTTGGTTACTGAGTTCCCATGACAAACCCAAAGTCAAATACTCATGCATGACTTTGGATGTTTCAGAAACTTGTATGTAAGGCTGGATTCAGTAAATAGCTCTGCAATCTGCCCTTTCAATGCGCTGTAAAAAAGCACGTTATATGTTTGTATTTATACATCTTGCACTAACCCTGACCTTCAGCTTTTTGGAAACATGTTTTAATAGCCTCTCAGCTATTTCTTACTGACCTGAAAGTTGCTGCTGTCTTCCAGAAGTTCTGCTCTGTGAATCTTCACAGCAATATGAATAGTATAAACAGTAAAAAGAACATTTAAAAATGGTATAAATCCTTTTGAGTGGGACATAATTTTACCACAGATTTTTAACAGGACCTATGAAAATACTTTAGCAGTGCCTCCAGCGCTTATTATGAAGACCCACAAGTACAACCCATGATGCGGGACAGTGAGGGCTGTTCATTCCTGGTTATGTGGTGTGTATGAGTAACAAGCAACAGCACTGTCATTATATGATCATGTAACATGACATATTTCTGAAGCCTGCCGAGACTTGAGGAAAATTCTCGGCCACATTCTAATTTGCCTAATAGTTAATACTCCTGCAACCATTTATGGAAAATGCTGACTGGATTCCCTGTTTGCTCTGCTCTAATCCATCTACAATGCAGCAGGTAAAATTATTTACCAGGGTCAACAATTTCCAGACCTTGTGTAATCTTTCCCTCTTTAACATCTCATCTAAGTTCATATCACTTCACCTCAATCTTCTCTTTAACCTTCTCACTTCAGCACCTGCTTACAATTTAGTTCATCTGCAAAGTTCTTTTCCGTGCCACGAGCTATGCATGTGATGCCCTTCTTATTCCAGACCATTCTGGCAGCCCCCTCTCCTCAAGCAAAAATCACAGGCACTATCCTTATTTGGCTTTTGGTTGAAAGGCAGCTTTGTTCTCATTATGCTACATGGAAGCATCTACCCTCAGTCAGTGTACTGATGGTATTGATTTAGACTTGTTCTCTCCCTTCCCCAGCCCCTCATTTCTTCAGCCTGACCTGTATCATGTTTGGAATTTAGACTGAAGATGTATGTGTCTCATTTAGCACTGGAACAGCAGGAGGATGCTGTATCTAGTGTTCCTGTGAATGAGACTCTACAAGCACAAGGACAAGCACAGCCCCTGCCAGCTGACTTCACTGTCAGTGTATCTTCTGGTTCAGGTCCCTCCTCACCTATGAGAAATACAGAACTCTATATAACACATTATAACACATTAAAGTTGAGGAAAATAAGATTAAGAGTTCCTCTAAATTTTGAAACTAACAGTAAAGGAGTGGCGAATGTGAAGGAAATGGTCGGAATTCTTCCTTTTGCTTCTGATTAGGGACTGTAGGGAGGAAATTCAGCCATAGGACATAAGAATTTTACACTTTCTTCTAAATGGGCAGCAGGACCAGATGGGTCATTTAGAGTCAATCAGAGCTTTTTCTGACACACAACTTGTTTTCTGCATTCCCTCATTTTGGCAACTTGATGATAATCACTCCTGTAACACACGGTCAAAAGATAATGGTGATAAAAAACGTGGTCCTTATGCTGTGTCACCAGAAGATCATACTAGGAGTATCAATATGGGGCTGGATCTGAGTGATTAAACGAACCTTTATGCAAGAGGACCGTCAGATTTAACGAAATGACCAACTAGCTGCCTTACCACTTCCTTTTGCTGGTTTTCTGTTTGTTTAGTATAGCAGCTGTTTGCCAATTAGGGCAAATAAAGTACAAGTAAAACAGCAGGATCAAAATCTACACAATAAAATTCAGCAAATGCAGAATAAAATCCTGCTTCAATGAAACACCTGTACACAGAAATTGTGAACAAAAACCAGGCATAAAATAGAACATCAGAGTTCAGTGAAAAGTTTTCTGTCTAAAACTGGCAGACAAACCCCCACGAAGCACGCAGACAAGCCAGTTCATGTATGGAAAGCAAATCATTCAGAAACGCTTTTGCATCTATGTATATGGAATGGTTGTTTAGGAAAAAAGAGGAAAACTGGGGAGATCTCATGATCTGCCTACACTAAAATACATCAAGGATGCTGTTAAAGCTTAAATATGGCTGTAACCTGCTTATGCTGCATTACTTCAAACATTTTAGGAAAAACCTGTTTTAAAGTGGTTCCCTTAGATACTATCACAAATTTCTTGAAGGAAGCATGGCTTGTTTAAAGCACAGGGCTGAGTCACAAGATGTAGATTACACCCCCCTGAACTGGTAACTACTATGTGGCTTCCTCATCTCTAAATTAGGAAATAGCACTTAACCAGTCAGAGGTTACAAGGAGAAAAGTCATTACTGCTTATAATACTATAATTGTAATAATTGGAACAAATCCTTCAGAGGAGTACTAATTTATGAAGAAATCTGTGGGAAAGAAGCCAATCACCTAGACGTTTGCAGGTCTGGTAATGTGTTCTAAGCCAAAGTGAAATTCCTGTGCTGAGTTGGTGGAAGTGCAAAGTATCAGCCCTTGGGTTTGTTAAGCAGCAGCCATCTGAAGGTCACCATGGCTCCAAAGTAGCACTGTGATCTCAGAGCTGCAGTTTCTGCCCTTCCCTATCCACACCCTTTCCGTGTTTATGACTGTGACGCTGGAAGGTATTGATGGCTTCCACCTTCCATATATAGGCAGCCATGGACCTTGTAATGCTGTGTAGGGTAACTATACCCTGCATGGCCCTGATGCTGGAAATACAGGGAGACAACTGCCCAGCTGACTATACCTTAAGACTAATCAGAATCTAAACTTGTGAGAGTGGAGGTTTTGCCTGGTACAGGAAAGCAGTCAGTGCAAGGCTGAATCAGGCTGAGACCAAACGCTTACAAGTGCATGCAGGCAATAAAACCTGGGGAAACAAAAGCAGTGAGGAACTTGCATATAAAGCAGGACAGCTCACTTTCTGTATTCATTTGTGTACTCGTTGTACCATACAAATATGTACTTTCTAAAATGTAAAATTAAGTCAACTACTACTCGGTTTTGATTGAGCTATGAGAAATGGAGCTGGGTGTTTACTCAACAGAGGCAGGCAGGAGCGCACCAAGGAACTGTTAACATACATGTTCACTTTTTGGTGAATATAACAAAGGTTTGCAATAGGACCAACCTGGCCAGTCTCTCACTTGAACCCCACCGAAAGTGGCAGGAAGCAGCAGAACAAGGACAGCTCCATCGCTCCCTTCCCTCTGCCTGTGCAGATACCACACCGCATCTCCGAGCTGCGCACGGGCACAGCTAACGCGGGACGATCTGCCCCTCTCAGCGACGACAGCAGCAGGCAGGAGTCATCTCTCAGGCTCTACCCTTCTCCTCTTCAGCCCTTCCTCAGGTGACACAGGAGACAGCTGTACTTAGCACAGTACACTGGCAGGACAGAGGGATTATCGGCTTTACTTCACAGCAGAACTCGCGGTCACACGGGAACAAACCCTCTCACGTAACTTTAAAAGCACTTTCACCACTCTTTGTCATGGTATCATCGCCTCGGGGCGCTTACAGCCTTAGCCACCCGGAGCAAGCGGCACACGGCTGAACATTCCTTGTCGGTGCTGAGGCGAGCCAGCCGTGCAGGCGGCCTG